>NW_026610196.1:0-16980 GCF_029499605.1 Hyla sarda | reverse complement strand
TGTACACTCCTCTATACCCCTCTGTCACCCATGTACACTCCTCTACACCCCTCTGTCACCCATGTACATTCCTCTACACCCCTCTGTCACCCATGTACACTCCTCTACACCCCTCTGTCACCCATGTACACTCCTCTACACCCCTCTGTTCCCCATTTACACTCCTCTACACCCCTCTTTCATCCATGATCACCCCTCTGTCACCCATGTCCACCCCTCTACATTCCTCTGTCACCCATGTACACTCTTCTACACCCCTCTGTACACTCCTCTACACCCCTCTGTTCCCCATTTACACTCCTCTACACCCCTCTTTCATCCATGATCACCCCTCTGTCACCCATGTCCACCCCTCTACATTCCTCTGTCACCCATGTACACTCTTCTACACCCCTCTGTACACTCCTCTACACTCCTCTGTCACCCATGTACACTCCTCTACACCCCTCTTTCACCCATGTACACTCCTCTACACACCTCTGTCACCCATGTACACTCCTCTACACCCCTTTTTCATCCATGATCACCCCTCTGTCACCTATGTCCACCCCTCTACATCCCTCTGTCACCCATGTACACTCTTCTACACACCCTCTGTCACCCATGGAAAAAAAAGTGCGGAGCCTAATAGGTTTGTTTTGCAGGTTTAACGGTGAAGAATTGTTTGTGGAAGAAATTGTCATGACGGCGCAGACCAGATGGAGAAGAGATGGCAAAGAAGCAAATTAGAGAAGACATCATTGGTGAGTTGCTGTATAAAGCAGCACTTTAAACTACATACCCACTGATAAATAGATATAGTGCATTGCATTTTTTTTTTCTTTATACCATTTTAACCTTTATTTTTGCTCGTCAACCTCGGTAGGGGAGCCCCCTACTTTTTTTTTTCTCTTTTTTTTATTGCGCTTGGGGGGGGGGGGGGGGGGAAAGGGGGGGGGGGCTCAGATTTATTTTTGCCTAAGGCCTCAAAAAGTCTAGAGCCGCCTCTGAGTATAGGTAACTGTTGTCACGATTCGGCTGGCAGGTGGTCGATCCTCTGTGCCAGAGAGGGATTGGCGTGGACCGTGCTGGTGGACCGGTTCTAAGTTGCTACTGGTATTCACCAGAGCCCGCCGCAAAGCGGGATGGTCTTGCAGCGGCGGTAGCAACCAGGTCGTATCCACCAGCAACGGCTCAACCTCTCTGACTGCTGAAGATAGGCGCGGTACAAGGGAGTAGACAAGAGCAAGGTCGGACGTAGCAGAAGGTCGGGGCAGGCAGCAAGGATCGTAGTCAGGGGCAACGGCAGGAGGTCTGGAACACAGGCTAGGAACACACAAGGGAACGCTTTCACTGGCACAATGGCAACAAGATCCGGCGAGGGAGTGCAGGGGAAGTGAGGTATAAATAGGGAGTGCACAGGTGAACACACTAATTAGGCTAACTGCGCCAATCAGTGGCGCAGTGGCCCTTTAAATTGCAGAGACCCGGCGCGCGCGCGCCCTAGGGAGCGGGGCCGCGCGCGCCGGGACAAGACCGACGGAGAGCGAGTCAGGTACGGGAGCCGGGATGCGCATCGCGAGCGGGCGCCCCCCGCATCGCGAATCGCATCCCGGCTGGGAGAGGTATCGCAGCACACCCGGTCAGCGGGTCTGACCGGGGCGCTGCAATTGCGAGGATGTAGCGAGCGCTCCGGGGAGGAGCGGGGACCCGGAGCGCTCGGCGTAACAGTACCCCCCCCCTTGGGTCTCCCCCTCTTCTTGGAGCCTGAGAACCTGAGGACAAGACTTTTGTCTAGGATGTTGTCCTCAGGTTCCCAGGATCTCTCTTCTGGACCACAGCCTTCCCAATCCACCAAGAAGAATTTTTTCCCTCTGACCGTTTTGGAGGCCAGAATCTCCTTCACGGAGAAGACGTCAGAAGAGCCGGAAACAGGAGTGGGAGAAACAAGTTTGGGAGAGAAGCGGTTAATGATGAGTGGTTTAAGGAGAGAGACATGGAAGGCATTGGGAATACGGAGAGAAGGAGGAAGAAGGAGTTTGTAAGAGACAGGATTAATCTGGCACAAGACTTTGAAAGGACCAAGATAGCGTGGTCCCAGTTTGTAACTGGGGACACGAAAGCGGACATATTTAGCGGAGAGCCATACCTTGTCTCCGGGCGCAAAAATGGGGGGAGTTCTTCTTTTCTTATCGGCAAACCTTTTCATGCGGGATGAAGCCTGTAAAAGAGAATTTTGGGTCTCTTTCCATATGGTGGAAAGATCACGAGTCACTTCATCCACAGCGGGCAAACCAGAGGGCAAGGGAGTAGGGAGGGGGGGAAGAGGGTGACGGCCGTACACCACGAAAAATGGGAACTTAGCAGAAGATTCTGAGACTCTGAAGTTGTATGAGAATTCGGCCCATGGTAGAAGATCTGCCCAGTCATCCTGGCGGGAGGAAACAAAATGCCGTAAATAGTCACCCAGGACCTGGTTAATTCTTTCTACTTGCCCATTGGATTGGGGATGATAAGAAGAAGAGAAGTTTAATTTAATCTTGAGCTGTTTACAGAGGGCCCTCCAGAATTTAGACACGAATTGGACGCCTCTATCTGAGACGATCTGCGTGGGAAAACCGTGAAGACGAAAAATGTGTACAAAAAATTGTTTTGCCAACTGAGGCGCTGAAGGAAGACCAGGAAGAGGAATAAAATGTGCCATCTTGGAAAATCGATCAACGACCACCCAAACAACAGTGTTGCCACGGGATGGGGGTAAGTCTGTAATAAAGTCCATACCAATCAGTGACCAAGGCTGTTCGGGGACAGGCAGAGGATGAAGGAGACCAGCAGGTTTCTGGCGAGGAGTCTTATCCCGGGCACAGACAGTACAGGCCCGCACAAAATCAACAACATCCGTCTCCAGAGTCGGCCACCAATAGAAACGAGAGATGAGTTGCAAGGATTTTTTGATGCCCGCATGGCCTGCGAGGTGGGAGGAGTGTCCCCATTTGAGAATCCTGAGACGTTGGCGTGGAGAAACGAAGGTCTTCCCTGGAGGAGTTTGCCTGATGGAGGCTGGAGAAGTGGAGATCAGACAGTCAGGAGGAATGATGTGTTGCGGAGAGACCTCTACTTCCGAGGCATCCGAGGAACGAGAGAGGGCATCGGCCCTAATGTTCTTGTCGGCAGGGCGAAAGTGAATTTCAAAGTTAAAACGGGCAAAGAACAACGACCACCTGGCCTGGCGAGGGTTCAGCCGTTGGGCAGACTGGAGATAGGAGAGATTCTTGTGATCGGTGTATATGATAACAGGAAATTTTGATCCCTCCAGCAGATGCCTTCATTCCTCAAGCGCCAATTTAATGGCCAGTAATTCTCGATCCCCGATGGAGTAGTTCCTCTCCGCCGGAGAGAAGGTCCTAGAAAAAACCCCCACAAGTAACAGCATGCCCGGAAGGATTTTTTTGTAGAAGGACAGCTCCAGCTCCCACTGAGGAGGCATCTACCTCCAATAGGAAGGGTTTAGATGGGTCAGGTCTGGAGAGCACGGGAGCAGAA
This sequence comes from Hyla sarda, assembly GCF_029499605.1. Taxonomy (NCBI): domain Eukaryota; kingdom Metazoa; phylum Chordata; class Amphibia; order Anura; family Hylidae; genus Hyla; species Hyla sarda. The sequence goes on along the minus strand of NW_026610196.1, from coordinate 13,458 downwards.
GAAAAGGCAGACTTGAGACGTTTAAATGCGTCTTCCGCTTGGGGAGACCAGGACTTGGGATTGGCATTTTTCTTGGTTAAAGCCACGATAGGAGCCACAATAGTGGAAAAGTGTAGAATAAATTGTCTGTAATAATTGGCGAACCCCAAAAAACGTTGGATAGCACGGAGTCCGGAGGGGCGTGGCCAATCTAAGACGGCAGAGAGTTTGTCTGGGTCCATTTGTAATCCCTGGCCAGAGACCAAGTATCCTAGGAAAGGAAGAGATTGGCATTCAAACAGACATTTCTCCATTTTGGCATAAAGTTGATTGTCTCGAAGTCTCTGAAGAACCATGCGGACATGTTGGCGGTGTTCTTCTAAGTTGGCAGAAAAAATCAGAATATCGTCCAGATAAACCACAACACAGGAATATAAGAGATCACGAAAAATTTCATTAACAAAGTCTTGGAAGACGGCAGGGGCGTTGCACAGGCCAAAGGGCATGACCAGATACTCAAAGTGTCCATCTCTGGTGTTAAATGCAGTCTTCCATTCGTCCCCCTCCCTGATGCGGATGAGATTATAAGCACCTCTTAAGTCCAGTTTGGTAAAGATGTGGGCACCTTGAAGGCGATCAAAGAGTTCTGAGATAAGAGGTAGGGGGTAGCGGTTCTTTACCGTGATTTTATTAAGTCCGCGGTAATCAATGCAAGGACGTAGGGAGCCATCTTTTTTGGACACAAAGAAAAATCCAGCTCCGGCAGGAGAGGAGGATTTGCGGATAAACCCCTTTTTTTAAATTTTCCTGGATGTATTCAGACATAGCAAGAGTCTCTGGAGCAGACAGAGGATAAATTCTGCCCCGGGGTGGAGTAGTACCCGGGAGGAGGTCAATAGGACAGTCATAAGGCCTGTGAGGAGGTAAAGTCTCAGCTTGCTTTTTGCAAAACACGTCAGCATAGTCCATATAAGCCTTAGGAAGACCGGTTACAGGGGGAACCACAGGGTCACGGCAGGGAGTACAGGGAACCGGTTTAAGACAGTCCTTGAAACAAGAGGTACCCCAGCTCTTGATTTCTCCTGTGGACCAATCAAGGGTTGGGGAATGGCGTTGAAGCCACGGTAATCCAAGAAGAATTTCGGAAGTGCAGTTGGAGAGGACCAAAAACTCAATTTTTTCGTGATGAGGTCCGATGCACATTAGGAGAGGTTCCGTGCGGTAACGCACGGTACAGTCCAATCTTTCATTGTTAACACAATTGATGTAGAGGGGTCTGGCGAGACTGGTCACTGGGATGTTGAACCTGTTGATGAGAGAGGCCAAAATAAAATTTCCTGCAGATCCGGAATCCAAGAAGGCCATAGCAGAGAAGGAGAAGGTAGAGGAAGATATTCGCACAGGCACAGTAAGGCGTGGAGAAGCAGAGTTGACATCAAGAACTGCCTCACCCTTGTGCGGAGTCAGCGTACGTCTTTCCAGGCGGGGAGGACGGATAGGACAATCCTTCAGGAAGTGTTCGGTACCGGCACAGTACAGGCACAGATTCTCCATGCGGCGTCGTGTCCTCTCTTGAGGTGTCAAGCGAGACCGGTCAACTTGCATAGCCTCCACGGCGGGAGGCACAGGAACGGATTGCAGAGGACCAGAGGAGAGAGGAGCCGGGGAGAAAAAACGCCTAGAGCGAACAAAGTCCATATCCTGGCGGAGCTCCTGACGCCTTTCGGAAAAACGCATGTCAATGCGGGTGGCCAGATGAATAAGTTCATGCAGGTTAGCAGGAATTTCTCGTGCGGCCAGAACATCTTTAATGTTGCTGGATAGGCCTTTTTTAAAGGTCGCGCAGAGGGCCTCATTATTCCAGGATAATTCGGAGGCAAGAGTACGGAATTGGATGGCGTACTCGCCAACAGAAGAATTACCCTGGACCAGGTTCAGCAGGGCAGTCTCAGCAGAAGAGGCTCGGGCAGGTTCCTCAAAGACACTTCGAATCTCCGTGAAGAAGGAGTGTACAGAGGCAGTGACGGGGTCATTGCGGTCCCAGAGCGGTGTGGCCCATGACAGAGCTTTCCCAGACAGAAGGCTGACTACGAAAGCCACCTTAGACCTTTCAGTAGGAAACTGGTCCGACATCATCTCCAAGTGCAGGGAACATTGCGAAAGAAAGCCACGGCAAAACTTAGAGTCCCCATCAAATTTATCCGGCAAGGATAATCGTAGGCCGGAAGCGGCCACTCGCTGCGGAGGAGGTGCAGGAGCTGGCGGAGGAGATGATTGCTGAAGCTGTGGTAGTAGCTGCTGTAGCATCACGGTCAGTTGAGACAGCTGGTGGCCTTGTTGCGCTATCTGTTGCGACTGCTGGGCGACCACCGTGGTGAGGTCGGCGACAACTGGCAGTGGGACTTCAGCGGGATCCATGGCCGGATCTACTGTCACGATTCGGCTGGCAGGTGGTGGATCCTCTGTGCCAGAGAGGGATTGGCGTGGACCGTGCTGGTGGACCGGTTCTAAGTTGCTGGTCAGCGGGTCTGACCGGGGCGCTGCAATTGCGAGGATGTAGCGAGCGCTCCGGGGAGGAGCGGGGACCCGGAGCGCTCGGCGTAACAACTGTTTACAACATAGATTTTTCTTCACCTAAGCTAAACTACAACTACCACCATGTTGGACTAAAGTACTACAGAGAACAAGTATGCTAAATAGTTAATAACAGCCAGTTAGATACTTTACCTCAGTAATTAGGACATCAGGATCCACTTGCATCCTTTTGGATATCTTTTTTTTAGACATTTTGCACAATTTTACACCTATATATATGGAGCTTTCCAAAGCAGGTGTATTTACTTGCGATAACAGTCTTAAAATGGCCGATTTTGCCCTCCCAGCTATTTTTCCGCTCCCCTCCATTCCTCCCCTCTAGTTTCCTTGCGTATTTCCTGCGTAACTCCCTCGCGAATTCTGCTCGAAATCCGCACGGCAAAAAAATGAAATTACTCGCAAATTTTTGTGAGCGTGAATTCCTCAGTGTGAACGTAGCCTTACACAACATCTTCTTCATGGTGTGTAATTTCTTTCACCGAAAATAAAAATTAAAATGAATAGAAGTTAGTCCACCATAGTTATTGCTTTTGATGTTGGTGTATTTAGGGGCATACACAGAAATCATAGGGCCCCATAATAATAAAACACATTTTTATAAAGTCACTAGTTGAGTTTTTTTTCTACCTTATCCTTGTGGGAGAGGAAAAGTAACAAAGAAGGAAGCTTTTGTCTTCATATCCTGACCCCAAATCCCCTCCTCATATTAAGACCTCATATCCTGTCCTTATATTTTGTCCTCATATCCCGACCTCATATCCAGTCCCTACATCCCGTCCCCATATCCCATCCCTGTATCCCGACCTCATATCCCATCCCCATATCCCGTCCTCATATCCCATCCCCATATCTAATCCTCATTTCTAATCCTCATATCCCATCCTCAGGTGGGGCCGAGTTGTGATGAAGATATTGTTAGCTGAAAATAAAAGGGGTGTGGCTTAAAGTGTGGGCGTGTCTTTGCGTGATAGGGCATGGCATGTGGGGAGAGTGGGGCTTGCCAGCTGGATTGACGCATTCACCAGGAGATGCTGAGCGGAGCTTGTGGAATAAGCCACCAGAAGTCCTATATACTTCTTGCATGGGACTTGAACCAAAAACTCCATCCTTCACATATGTTAGGGGTTATTTTATCTATTATATATTTTTTATTTGACATATAGGTAACATGTGACCAAGTATTATCAAAATAGCTCCAGCTGTATGGAAGTTATGCTGGAACATACATTTCCTATAGATTTGCATTGGACTTTAAACAAAAACCCCAACCCTCGCAAATGAGGGAAGGTTAGAGTTAAATTAACTCCTATATTTTTAGTGAACATATAAGTAACATGTGACCAAGTATTATCGAAATTTCTCCAGCTGTTTGAAAGTTAAGCAGTAACATATATTTCCCATAGACTTGAATGGGACTTTAAATAAAAACCCAGACTCTCTCAAATGGGGGTGGGTAAGGGTTAAATTACCTATCCTATGTTTTTTGTTGACATATAAGTAACATGTGACCAAGTTTCATGTTAATATCTTTAGCTGTTTGAAGTGATGCTGGAACATACATACACACACATACAGTGGGGGGAAAAAGTATTTAGTCAGCCACCAATTGTGCAAGTTCTCCCACTTAAAAAGATGAGAGAGGCCTGTAATTTTCATCATAGGTATACCTCAACTATGAGAGACATAGTGAGGGAAAAAAAAATCCATAAAATCACTTTGTCTGATTTTTAAATAATTTATTTGCAACTTATGGTGGAAAATAAGTATTTGGTCATTAACAAAAGTTCATCTCAATACTTTGTTATATACGCTTTGTTGGCAATGACAGAGGTCAAACGTTTTCTGTAAGTCTTCACAAGGTTTTCACACACTGTTTCTGGTATTTTGGCCCATTCTTTTATGCAGATCTCCTCTAGAGCAGTGATGTTTTGGGGTTGTCACTGGGCAACACAGACTTTCAACTCCCTCCAAAAGTTTTCTATGGGGTTGAGATCTGGAGACTGCCTAGGCCACTCCAGGACCTTGAAATGCTTCTTACGAAGCCACTCCTGCCCGGGCGGTGTGTTTGGGATCATTGTCATGCTGAAAGACCCAGTCACGTTTCATCTTCAATGCCCTTGCTGATGGAAGGAGGTTTACACTCAAAATCTCAGGATACATGTCCCCATTCATTCTTTCCTTTACATGGATAAATCGTCCTGGTCCCTTGGTAGAAAAACAGCCCCAAAGCATGATGTTTCCACCCCCATGCTTCACAGTAGGAATGGTGTTCTTTGGATGCAACTCAGCATTCTTTCTCCTCCAAACATGACGAGTTGAGTTTTTACCAAAAAGTTAAACTTTGGTTTCATCTGACCATATGACATTCTCCCAATCCTCTTCTGGATAATCCAAATGCTCTCTAGCAAATGTCAGATGGGCCTGGACATGTACTGGCTTCAGGGCCGGATTAAGAGGATCATGGGCCTGGTGCTGAAGATTTTGATGGGCCTTTTTATCGAAATATATAAAATGAGAAAGCAACACAACAATTTTGTTTAACACAAATAAAGCGCATCCATCACGTTATGCACATTAAATTACCAGGATAGATGAATATATGTTAGTGTCCAAAAGTTACTGAGTTGCCCACAACAACCAATCAGATCGCTTCTTTTATCTGATGTTACTAGGAGGATGTTAGGAGGACTGCGCTTTTCTCTGCTGTAACACACACAGGCTCTGCGTCCTATGATCCTTCTGCAGTGTAATATAATGAAGTGACTAACCGGAATATGGCTGCCGATTATATAGGGCTGTGACATCACAGGGGTGACTGGCTGCTGATAGGCTGCATGCTGCATGTGATTCAGGGTCATCATGTCTACCTCCCTTCCCGCCTTCCCAGCGTTCCTTGCCCCATATACTGACATGTGGATCCGCCATTTTAGATGCCCTGGAGCCTGCACCGCAGTAAATGGAGTTCAATGAAGCGATTTGCGCAATAGAATAGCGGCGATATTCGCATTCGTTGCGAATCGTATATTTTCTGAAAATCGTAATGAATTCGGGTTCGTCAGCTCTGATTCGCTCATCTCTAGACATAACTCTTACTTTTCTACCTACAGACTCATATAAGGGCTTGTTTTTTTGCGTCACCAATTATACTTTGCAATGACAAACAAACAAATATTTGTGGGACAAACTTGAAAAAAAAATTCAATTTTTGGGGTCTTTCTACACAGTGCACTTTTTGCAAACAGTCCCACATTGGGGGAGATTTATTAAAACCTGTGAAGAAGAGTGGTGCAGTTGCCCATAGCAACCAATCAGATTGCTTCTTTCATTTTTCAGAGGCTTTTTAAAAAATGAAAGAAGCAATCTGATTGGTTGCTATGGGCAACTGCACTACTACTCTACACAGGTTTTGATAAGTCTCTCCCATTAGCTTTATTTTGTAGGTCCATACGATTACAACAATACCCAAATTGGGCCATTGACCATGCAGATTACTCAACATTATAAGCTGCGATACCACTTTTTATTTTTTTATTTTTTTTGGATAACATTTTTTTATTTGAAAAATTTGAAAAGGGAGGTGATTCAACTTTTATTAGGGAAAGGGTTAATTAAATTTTATTATTACTTTTTTTTCGCAAGAAGGGGTCAAGCACACTTGTCTATAACTTCTAGGCCAATCTGTCTATAATAGCTTTGCTATTATAAGCAGATATGCCATTCAGGAGCATAAAAAAGCTAGGTGAGAACTTATCACCTACCTTTTCCGTGCTCCTGAATGCCATTGCTGCTTATAGCCTATAAGGATAACTTACTATAAATTATAGGCAAATCTGTCTATATTAGCTTAACTAATATAAGCAGAAATGGCACTAAGGAGCACAGAAAAGCTGGGTGAAAATTTCTTGCCTAGCTTTTTCATGCTTCTGAATGGCATATCTGCTTATAATAGCTCAGTTATTATAGATTTACCTATAAACTTTAGTCAAATCTGTCTATAATAGCTGAGCTACGATAAGCAGACATGCCATTCAGGTACACAGAAAAGCTAGGTGACAATTTCTAGCTAGTTTTCTAGAATGGCATGTCTGCCTATAATAACTGAGCTTTTATAAGCAGGCATAGAAAAGCTAGGCATGGAAAAGCTAGGTGAGAAATTGTCACCTAGCTTTTCTATGTACCTAAATATCAAGTCAGTTTATGACTGGTGGTGGTACCTTTTTGGGGGACTTCAGAGGCAGAGAACAATGACCGCCGGTGGGACCTCAGCCGCTGTTACACAGTAACATTTTTTGACGGGCGTGGGCCAGGCAGGAAAGCAGCACATACCATCCTCTTTCTGACAGGGGGGAGGAGAGTCCTATGATACCGTGACGTGAGTCCCGCTGGTCAGGAGGTTACCCAGCCCATGTGACCACCCAGACAGGGGCCGACTGACAACACTCAGGGTCCTCGGACCAAATAAAGCAAGGGCCCCCTGTGAGGCTCCACCCATGGCCACACCTCTGCCATGCCCCTATCCAACCCAAATGCCTCCTAATGCCCCAACCTACACACAAAATAAAAGAAAAATATATAACAAGTTAACAAAGGTGAGATAATTTTACATGACCAAGAATACCAGTATACAAGGAGGAAATATATACCACCACACAATAAACCAGTATACAAGGAGGAAATATATACCACCACACAATAATACCAGTATACAAGGAGGAAATATATACATCACACAATAATACCAGTATACAAGGAGGAAATATATACCACCACACAATAATACCAGTATACAAGGAGGAAATATATACCACCACACAATAATACCAGTATACAAGGAGGAAATATATACCACCACACAATAAACCAGTATACAAGGAGGAAATATATACCACCACACAATAATACCAGTATACAAGGAGGAAATATATACATCACACAATAATACCAGTATACAAGGAGGAAATATATACCACCACACAATAATACCAGTATACAAGGAGGAAATATATACCACCACACAATAATACCAGTATACAAGGAGGAAATATATACATCACACAATAATACCAGTATACAAGGAGGAAATATATACCATCACACAATAATACCAGTATACAAGGAGGAAATATATACATCACACAATAATACCGGTATACAAGGAGGAAATATATACATCACACAATAATACCAGTATACAAGGAGGAAATATATACATCACACAATAATACCAGTATACAAGGAGGAAATATATACCACCACACAATAATACCAGTATACAAGGAGGAAATATATACCACCACACAATAATACCAGTATACAAGGAGGAAATATATACATCACACAATAATACCAGTATACAAGGAGGAAATATATACCATCACACAATAATACCAGTATACAAGGAGGAAATATATACATCACACAATAATACCAGTATACAAGGAGGAAATATATACATCACACAATAATACCAGTATACAAGGAGGAAATATATACGATTACACAATAATACCAGTATACAAGGAGGAAATATATACCACCACACAATAATACCAGTATACAAGGAGGAAATATATACCATCACACAATAATACCAGTATACAAGGAGGAAATATATACATCACACAATAATACCAGTATACAAGGAGGAAATATATACCATCACACAATAATACCAGTGACAGTATATACCTGGACCCCAGTGACGGTATATACCGGGACCCCAGTGACGGTATATACCCGGACCCCAGTGACTGTATATACCCGGACCCCAGTGACGGTATATACCCGGACCCGAGTGACGGTATATACCCGGACCCCAGTGACGGTATATACCCGGACCCCAGTGATGGTATATACCCGGACCCCAGTGACGGTATATACCCGGACCCCAGTGACGGTATATACCCGGACCCCAGTGACGGTATATGCCCGGATGCCAGTGACAGTATATACCCGGACCCCAGTGACAGTTTATACCCAGACCCCAGTGACAGTATATACCCGGATCCCAGTGATGGTATATACCCGGACCCCAGTGACGGTATATGCCCGGATCCCAGTGACAGTATATACATGGACCCCAGTGACGGTATATACCCGGACACTAGTGACAGTATATGCCCGGATCCCAGTGACAGTATATACCCGGATCCCAGTGACAGTATATACCCGGATCCCAGTGACAGTTCATACCCGGACCCCAGTGACAGTATATACCCGGATCCCAGTGACAGTATATGCCCGGATCCCAGTGACGGTATATACACGGACCCCAGTGACGGTATATACCCGGACCCTAGTGACAGTATATGCCCCTACCCATCAGGACTATCCACTATGTGGGGCAGAGGAGCAGGCGATGCCCTGGGGAGAGTACACTGTATCACTCGGTACACTGGTATATAGGGTACACTGGTATATAGGGTACACTGGTATACTGGGTACATTGGATCACTGGATACACTGGTATATTAGGTACACTGGGTACACTGGATCACTGGGTACACTGGTATATTGGGTGCACTGGTATATTGGGTACACTGTATCACTGGGTACACTGGTATATTGGGTACACTGTATCACTGGATACACTGGTATATTGGGATCACTGGGTACACTGGTATATTGGGTACACTAGATCACTGGTATATTGGGTACACTGGATCACGGTACACTGGTATATTGGGTACACTGGTATACTGGGTACACTGTATCACTGGGTACACTGGTATATTGGGTACACTGGATCACTGGGTACACTGGTATATTGGGTACACTGTTATACTGGGTACACTGTATCACTGGGTACACTGGTATATTGGGTATACTGGATCACTGGGTACACTGGTATATAGGGTACACTGGTATATTGGGTACACTGGTATATAGGGTACACTGGTATATAGGGTACACTGGTATATTGGGTACACTGGATCACTGGGTACACTGGTATATTGGGTACACTGGATCACTGGGTACACTGGTATACTGGATCACTGGGTACACTGGTATATTAGGTGCACTGGTATACTGGGTATACTGGATCACTGGGTACACTGGCATATAGGGTACACTGGTATATTGGGTACACTGGTATATTGGGTACACTGGATCACTGGGTACACTGGTATATTGGGTACACTGGTATATTGGGTACACTGGTATATTGGGTACACTGGTATATTGGGTACACTGGTATATTGGATACACTGGATCACTGGGTACACTGGTATATCGGGTACACTGGTATATTCGGTACACTGGATCACTGGGTACACTGGTATATTGGATACACTGGTATATTGGGTACACTGGTATATTGGGTACACTGGGTACACTGGTATATTGGGTACACTGGTATATTGGGTACACTGGTATATTGGATACACTGGATCACTGGGTACACTGGTATTTTGGGTACACTGGTATATTCGGTACACTGGATCACTGGGTACACTGGTATATTGGATACACTGGTATATTGGGTACACTGGTATATTGGATACACTGGATCACTGGGTACACTGGTATATTGGGTACACTGGTATATTGGAAACACTGAGATATAATATAGATATTAGATACATAAATAGATCAGTGTTTACTAACCTGGGTGCCTCCAGCTGTTGATAAACTATAACTTTCAGCATGCCTGGACAGCCAAACGCATGCTGGGAGTTATAGTTTTGCAACAGCTGGAGGCACCATGGTCAGGAAACACTGAGATATAAGATAGAAATAAGATAGATATGAGATAGATAGATAGATATGAGATAGAAATGAGATAGACAGATAGATAGATATGAGATAGACAGATAGATAGATAGATAGATAGATAGATAGATATGAGATAGAAATGAGTTAGACAGATAGATAGATAGATAGATAGATATGAGATAGATAGATAGATAGATAGATAGATAGATAGATATGAGATAGATAGAGACAGACAGATATGAGATAGATAGATATGAGATAGATAGATATTAGATAGGTAGATAGATAGATATGAGATAGATAGATAGATATTAGATAGGTAGATAGATAGATATGAGATAGACAGGAGATAGATAGATAGATAGATATGAGATAGACAGATAGGAGATAGATAGATAGATATGAGATAGCTAGATATGAGATTAGATAGATAAAGTGTTGCAAAACTACAACTCCCAGCATGTCTGGACAGCCAAAGGCATGCTGGGAGGTATAGTTTTGCAACAGCTGGAGGCACCATGGTCAGGAAACACTGAGATATAAGATAGAAATAAGATAGATATGAGATAGATAGATAGATAGATGATAGATAGATAGATAGATGATAGATAGATAGATATGAGATAGATAGATACATATGAGAGATAGATAGATAGAGAGATAGATAGATAGAGAGATAGATAGAGAGATAGATATGAGATAGATATGAGATAGATAGATAGATATGATATAGATAGATAGATATGAGATAGATAGATATGAGATAGATAGATAGATGAGATAGATATGAGATAGATAGATATGAAACAGTTAGATATGAGACAGATATATATGAGATAGATAGATAGATATGAGATAGATAGATATGAGATAGATAGATAGATAGATATATAGATAGATAGATATGAGATAGATAGATAGATATATAGATAGATAGATATGAGATAGATAGATAGATATGAGATAGAAATGAGTTAGACAGATAGATAGATAGATAGATAGATATGAGATAGATAGATAGATAGATAGATATGAGATAGATAGAGACAGACAGATATGAGATAGATAGATATGAGATAGATAGATATTAGATAGGTAGATAGATAGATATGAGATAGATAGATAGATATTAGATAGGTAGATAGATAGATATGAGATAGACAGGAGATAGATAGATAGATAGATAGATAGATATGAGATAGATAGATAGATGATAGATAGATAGATAGATAGATATGAGATAGATAGATAGATGATAGATATGAGATAGATAGATAGATAGATATGAGATAGATAGATAGATATGAGATAGATAGATATATAGATAGATAGATATGAGATAGATAGATAGATAGATATATAGATAGATAGATATGAGATAGATAGATAGATATGAGATAGATATGAGATAGATAGATATGAGATATATAGACATGAGATATATAGATAGATATGAGATAGATAGATAGATATGAGATAGATAGATAGATAGATATGAGGCAGATAGATATGAGATAGATAGATAGATAGATATGTGATAGATATGATATAGATAAGAGATAGATAGATAGATATGAGATAGATAGATATGATGTAGATAAATAGATAGGAGATAGATAGATATGAGACAGATAGATATGAGACAGATAGATATGAGATAGATAGATATGAGATAGATAGATATGAGATAGATAGATATGAGATAGAGAGATAGATAGATAGATAGATAGATAGATAGACAGATAGATATGAGATAGATAGATAGATAGATATGAGATAGATAGATAGATAGATATGAGATAGATAGATATGAGATAGATAGATAGATATGAGATAGATAGATATAAGATAGCTAGATATGAGATTAGATAGATAAAGTGTTGAAAAACTACAACTCCCAGCATGTCTGGACAGCCAAAGGCATGCTGGGAGGTATAGTTTTGCAACAGCTGGAGGCACCATGGTCAGGAAACACTGAGATATAAGATAGAAATAAGATAGATATGAGATAGATAGATAGATAGATGATAGATAGATAGATGATAGATAGATATGAGATAGATAGATACATGTGAGAGATAGATAGATAGAGAGATAGATAGATATGAGATAGATAGATAGATATGTGATAGATAGATATGAGATAGATATATATATAGATAGATATGAGATAGATAGATAGATATGAGATAGATAGATGGATGAGATAGATATGAGATAGATAGATATGAGACAGTTAGATATGAGACAGATATATATGAGATAGATAGATAGATAGATATGAGACAGTTAGATATGAGACAGATATATATGAGATAGATAGATAGATATGAGATAGATAGATATGAGATAGATAGATAGATATGAGATAGATAGATATGAGATATATAGACATGAGATAGAGATAGATATGAGATAGATAGATAGATATGAGACAGATAGATATGAGATAGATAGATAGATAGATATGTGATAGATATGAGATAGATAGATAGATATAAGATAGATAGATATGAGATAGATAGATATGATGTAGATAAATAGATAGGAGATAGATAGATATGAGATAGATAGATATGAGACAGATAGATATGAGATAGATATGAGATAGATAGATAGATATGAGATAGATAGATATGAGACAGATAGATATGAGATAGATATGAGATAGATAGATATGAGATAGATATGAGATAGATAGATATGAGATAGAGAGATAGATAGATAGACAGATAGATATGAGATAGATAGATATGAGATAGTTAGATAGATATGAGATAGATAGATAGATATGAGATAGATAGATAGATATGAGATAGATAGATAGATATGAGATAGATAAATAGATATGAGATTAGATAGATAAAGTGTTGCAAAACTACAACTCCCAGCATGTCTGGACAGCCAAAGGCATGCTGGGAGTTGTAGTTTTAAAACTGCTGGAGACACCATGGTCAGGAAACATTAAGAAATTGCCCATTTAACTCCCACTGACCTCCCAAACAGCAATTTTCCCCTCAACCTTTTCCTCCCAGAAAACTACCTTTTGTATGGGGGGCCACAGCGGTGGGCAGGGGAAGTCTTCCTGTTCCCCTTCGGCGCAGGCGGGTGCTGTAGTCAGCAATGGAGCAGGAAGCAAAGCACCTGCCTGCTCCAATAGGGCTGCAG
>NW_026610195.1:0-17000 GCF_029499605.1 Hyla sarda | reverse complement strand
CAGTGTAGGATCTTCAGCGGGATCCATGGCCGGATCTACTGTCACGATGCCGGCTGGCAGGAGGTGGATCCTCTGTGCCAGAGAGGGATGGCGAGGACCGCGCTAGTGGACCGGTTCTAAGCCACTACAGGTTTTCACCAGAGCCCGCCGCAAAGCGGGATGGTCTTGCTGCGGCGGTAGTGACCAGGTCGTATCCACTAGCAACGGCTCACCTCTCTGACTGCTGAAGATGCTGAAGATAGGCGAGGTACAAGGGAGTAGGCAGAAGCAAGGTCGGACGTAGCAGAAGGTCGAGGCAGGCAGCAAGGATCGTAGTCAGGGGCAACGGCAGGAGGTCAGGAACACGGGCTAGGAACAGACAAGGGAACGCTTTCACTAGGCACTAAGGCAACAAGATCCGGCCAGGGAGTGCAGGGGAAGTGAGGTGATATAGGGAAGTGCACAGGTGATCACACTAATTGGTAATTGGGAGATTGGGCCAGGCACCATCATTGGTGCACTGGCCCTTTAAATTGCAGAGACCCGGCGCGCGCGCGCCCTAGGGAGCGGGGCCGCGCGCGCCGGGACAGGACCGACGGAGAGCGAGTCAGGTACGGGGACCGGGGTGCGCATCGCGAGCGGGCGCCACCCGCATCGCGAATCGCATCCCGGCTGGAGGCGGTACCGCAGCGCACCCGGTCAGTGGATCTGACCGGGGCGCTGCAGCAACGAGGATGAGGCGAGCGCTCCGGGGAGGAACGGGGACCCGGAGCGCTCGGCGTAACAGGGGTTAAGAACTCTTAAGGGCAATTTTCGTTCTTTCCTCCTCCCCTTCTAAAAATCATAACGCGTTCAATTTTGCACCTACAGACCCATATGAGGGCTTTTTATTTGCGCCAATAAGTTTACGTTTATAATGACATCACTTATTTTGTAACATAATCTGCGGCAAAACTAAAAAAAAACTTATTTGTGGGGTGAAATAAAAAATAAAAAAAAGACCATTTAGCAACTTTTTAGGGCTTTCGTTTCTACGCAGTGCACCTTTCGGTAAAAAAGACACCCTTAAAAAAAATTATAATTACATGCACCAAAATTAGTATGTTTAACCCCTTTTAAGGACCAAGTCCAGTTTGACCTTAAGAACAATGCTGATTTTGTTTTTGCATTTTCATTTTTTTTCCTCCTCGCCTTCTAAAATCCATAACTCTTTTATATTTCCATCCACAGTCCCATATGAAAGCTCCTCTCATTTTACCATAAAATGTACGATGAACCCAAAAATACACTTTTTTAGTGAGAAAATTTTAATAAAAAACACAATTTTGCTAATTTTGGAGGGTTTAGTTTTTACATTGTACACTTTACAGTAAAAATTAAGTTTCTTCATTCTTTGGGTCAATACAATTAAAATGATGCCCATCTTTACATACCTTTCTATTATTGTGTTCGTAGGAGATACAGACTGTCGTGTCCGGCACTGCAAGGGTGTAGTGCGTAGATTGCACTGGTAGCACACACAGTTTGATTGGTGTGAGGTTAAAGAGGCTGCTAAAACTGGTAGTGCAGGTAGAAGAGCACAAAGCGCTACTGTAATATGCAGAGAGAGGAGCCGCACTCACCTGTGTATCCGTGCAGAAAGTCTTTATTCCATCAGTTTTTATTCCATAAATATTTTTAGTTACACAGTTTTTTTTTTTTATGGGTAAAGGGGGGTGATTTTATTAGGGAAAGGGTTAAATCATCTTTATCCACTTTTTTTTTTTTGCAATGTTATAGCCCCCATAGGGGCTACATACACACAGGGCTACATGAGGGCTCATATTAGGGGAGGGGCTTATTCACATATATTAACTTTTTTTAAGCCCCATAGGGGGCTATACCATGCAATCTTTTGATTGCATACACTGTTCAATGCAATGCAATAGCATAGCATCTATCAGTGTTATCAGTGCTCTACTGCTTCAGCCTGCATGGACGGCTGGGAGCAACAGAGGACCGATCGTCCAGCGAGGAGGCAGGTAAGGACCCTCCACTGTCCATTTAGCTGATTGAGACATCGCGATTTCATCGCAATAGTCCCGATCAGCTCCGCTGAGCTGCCAGGATGCTTTCAATTTCATTTTAGATGCCCCAATCAACTTTGATTGCGGTGTCTAAAGGGTTAATGCCGGACTTTTGGCCCCAATAAGGGGTCTGGGCATGCGCCTTCGCGGGACAAGACGGCTCCCTCGTTCCGGGCGCGCCCGTCTTGGAAATCAGACACCAACCGTTCCGGACGTTTTGTGGCCAAATAGGGCAACCGCAAACCCACTTCCGTATGAAGTGATGCCCCCACCCGCAGATTTTTTTCTCCGGTGTAAGGTCGTCTCTTACTTCTTCGAGACATCTGGACCACACACATTCAGGACTCTTGGGTCAGGGACGTGGTGTCCAACGGATACCGAATCGAATTTGCCTCCCTTCCGAGGGATCGATTTTTTTCAGTCCCGGGCCCCCCGGTCTCCTTCTCTGGCGAAGCAGTTTCGGGAGGCCCTCCAGTCCCTACTTCTCCAAGTAGTTATTGTCCCCGTCCCTCCAGGGGAACGTTTTTGGGGTTTCTATTCCAATCTTTTTGTGGTCCCCAAGAAGGGCGGTTCTGTGTGGCCAATCTTGGACCTCAAGCGTCTCAACCGTCATCTTCTCATCCGCCACTTCCGAATGGAATATCTCCGTTCAGTAGTGGCATCCATCGAACAAGGGGAGTTTCTTTCTTCGGTGGACATCAAGGATGCCTACCTCCATGTTCCAATATTTCCCGGCCATCAGCGGTACCTCCGCTTTGCGGTTCCGGAGGGGTATTTTCAATTCGTAGACCTCCCTTTTGGTCTGGCCACTGCTCCTCGGGTCTTTACCAAGATCCTTGCGCCAGTGATAGCCCTGTTGCGGTCGAGAGGAGTCTCAGTGATCCCTTACCTGGACGACCTTCTCATCAAGGCTCCCACCAGAGTCCAGACTCTGGAGAATGTGGATCTCACTCTCCAGACCTTGGATCGCTTCGGGTGGATGGTCAACCGGGACAAGTCTGACCTCTCTCCCACCCAGTCTCTGATCTTCTTGGGACTTCAATTCAACACGGCCATCTGCCCGGATTTGCCTTCTGCCGGACAAACGTCTGACTCTCCTGTCAGTAGTCCTCTCCCTTCGGGCCCAGGTCCCAGTTTCCATCCACATTTGCATGGAAGTCTTGGGTCGGATGGTAGCGGCCATGGAGGCCGTACCCTTTGCCCAGTTTCATTACCGCCCCCTTCAACTGGCGATTCTCTCTCGATGGGACAGATCTCCTCTGTCTCTCGATCGCAAGATTGCTCTCCCTTGTCGGATCCGTCAGTCTCTGCTCTGGTGGCTCCGCTCCCCCCTTCTTCTTCAGGGGCGATCATTTCTTCCCCTCCACTGGCAGGTAGTTACAACAGTTGCCAGTCTGTCGGGCTGGGGCGGTGTGTTCAGGGACTAAACGGTTCAAGGCCTCTGGTCTCCCCGGGGAGCCCTTCTTCCGATAAACATCTTGGAACTGAGGGCGATTCTTCTTTGTCTTCTTCATTGGGAGTCCCTGCTTCAGACCCGCCCTGTCCAGTCGGACAACGCCACGGCCGTAGCGTACATAAATTGGCAAGGCGGCACTCGCGGCTCGGCAGCCATGGCCGAGGTGACAAAGATTCTCATCTGGGTGGAAAACAAGGTTCCGGCCATTTAGGCGATTTACATTTCGGGTGTGCTCATCTGGGAAGCGGACTTCCTCAGCCGGTCCTCAGCCGACCCTGGCGAGTGGTCCCTTCATCCAAAGGTCTTCGCGCAGATCTGCGACCTCTGGGGCATTACAGACGTGGACCTCTTCGCGTCTCGGCACAATCGGAAGATTCTTCCATTTGTTTCAAAGTCCCGGGACCCCCTGGCTCTAGCCGTGGACGCCATAGTGATTCCTAGGGTTTGCCCTGCCCTATCTGTTCCCTCCCCTTCTGCTCCTTCCCAGGGTTCTGAGGAAGCTCAAAGCGGAGAACATTCCCGCCATACTGGTAGCTTCAGATTGGCCCCGAAGGATGTGGTACTCCGACGTGGTCAGGCTCCTGGACGACTCTTTGCTGCGCCTTCCACTTCGTCCGGACCTGCTGTCTCAGGGTCCTCTTTGCCACCCCAATTTACAGTCGCTGCATTTGACAGCGTGGCGGATGAGACCGCGGTTTTGAGAGCCAGCGGTTTCTCTTCCCAAGTCATTCGCACCATGCTCAGGGCTCGTAAGCCCTCCTCGGCGAAAATTTACAGTCTTATTTTCGTTCGTGTGAAGCTCAGGTCTTGTCTCCTGTTACTTTTTCTGTTCCCCGTCTTATCTCCTTCTTGCAGTCGGGATTGGGTTGTCTCTCAGTTCCCTTAAGGGTCAGGTTTCGGCCCTTTCTATTCTTTTCCAGCATCCTCTGGCTTCTAATTCTCATGTCCGGACCTTCATTCAAGGAGTGGCGCATGCTGCCCCTCCTTATCGGTCACCTTCTCCCCCTTGGGACTTGAATCTGGTTCTGGGTGTCCTCCAAGGTGAACCCTTTGAACCCCTTAGGGAGGTGTCCCTGCGCCTCCTTTCTTGGAAAGTGGCGTTTCTTGTTGCGATCACCTCCATTCGGAGAGTGTCTGAATTGGCAGCTCTCTCCTGCTGTTCTCTGTTTCTGGTGATTCACTGTTAGGTCCTATCTCTCTATCACTTCTTCATTTCGTCAGTGCGATTCCTTTTTCGTCCTTACGGAAGGTCGTAAGGGACAACCTGCTTCCAAGGCCACCATTTCTCGGTGGATCCGGTCTGCCATTTTGGAAGCCTATCGCTGTATGGGGAAGATTCCTCCCATCAGGGTTGTGGCTCATTCTACCCGTTCTGTTGGTGCATCCTGGGCTCTCCAGAACAAAGCCTCGGCCTCGCAGATTTGCAAGGCGGCTACTTGGTCGTCTTTGCACACTTTCTCGAGGTTCTACCAGGTTCATACCTTTGTAACCGAAAGAAACTTTCCTCAAGGGCTCAAAATTAGAAATATTGTGTAGATAAGGTAGGGGATTTATTATTCACTGAAAAGAGCAACTAAAACAACAACCTACAGGTGTGGAAGACCACACAATAAATAGTGAATATACCCCAGTTAAAAATAATTTATGACAAGTATAATCATGTATAAAAGTAATTTTATTGAAATGTATAGTTTAAAATATACATATATGTATATCTAAAATCACAGAATCAATTCATAAACGGTAGTAAAAAAATATATATAGAATATATAAAAAAATATAAATATGAAAGTATAAGGTGGATGCTGGGGTGAGAGAGCCTGTATGCCAATATAATAAATAAGGAGATAAAATAGTTCTTTGCGAAGTCACAATGCTAGTAGTGAGCTGCAATTAATAGTTTATAAATCATAAATAAATTATAAATTAATATCTGCAGGGGTTGCATGCACAAGGTGAGGGGAAGGAGGGGGGAAGGGCGTAGTGCAAAATGTGCAAAAAAGATGTGCAATACTTGTGGAAATAAATTACCACGCAATGGCCGGTGAGGGCAACCAATTATATGTGATAAAATTATGAATTAATAACCAAAACAAAAGGTAAATGAATAAAACATGACACTCAAGTGAGTTGCAACAAGTGAAAAGATTTAAAAATAAAAAAATTAATTAACCGTGCAAATGAAGTGGACAAGGACTTTGAACATGCAGCCTAAAGAAGGGAAAATAATAACACCTGGGTAACACGGTATAGTGCTAATAGTGAGCAATAACAACCAACAGGCAATAGGCAGCAATAGTGCAGATAGCAGCAGATAGATAGCAGCAAGTTTAGGTGGTGACTAGCAACAAGGAATAATATGCAGGAAAGAAACGGTCTAGTATAAAACTGGCACAGGACTCACCCCAATCCACCTCCACAACTCCGACGCGTTTCGCCGGAAGCGGCTTTGTCAAGGAGTGAGGTGGACTGGGATAGTCTCGCTATAAGTAGTATATGTATGCCAATGAGGAGTGAGGAACGCACCTGTTACGGGACACTGGGTGATGTAAACCGGAAATGGCGTCAGGTCACATGAGCGGATCGGCTCATGTGAATGAGAACGAGATCTCGCGAGAGGAGGGCCGTGTAAGCCGTCCACGCCTGGGGTACACTACTGCGCATGTATGCTGGCTCAACTCCCATATAGGGAGCCAAAGACGCGCAGGGATGGAACTAATGGCGCAGGCCACACAAACATGGCCGTGTGCTATAATGTGGCGCATGTGCGCCGGGCCCGGTCCCTAGAGGCAGAAGATGCCTGTGGCCTCATTAAAATGGCTGACTGCCGATAATAAATTTAAGGGAATAAAAAGATGTATAAAGGGTAATAGTTAATGAGGGGAAACAATAGGATCTAAATTAAATCAACCATGTAGAATATATGTGATGCATGAATTGTGTAAGGATCTGTGTGTGCACGTGAAAATAAACAACATTTGTGCAAAAATAGTGAAAGGGCAGGAAAAAAAAATATATATATGTATATAGAGGGGAAGAAGAGAGGGGGGGGGGTGGAAATGAAGAGGGGTGTGAATGGGGATAATGTGATGAAATAGACCTGAGTGTACAAATATGCCATGGGATTTAATGCTGGGAAGGTGAATGAATGGAAGTGATGAAATAAATGAATAATTTTTATAAGTATGGAAAATAATAAATGCATTAGTATTGCCAAGTGATAAGATATAGGGACAAATAGAGGAGGGCATGATAAATGAAATGTATGTAATATATGAATTGTACATCAATAAAAGAGGATGGTAATATAATAGCCAAAAAATAATAACTATAAAAAACACATGAATAAACATACATGATAAGGTGGGGGCCCCCCATATAGCTTTAAACATAATTTAAGAAAGACAAATCAATATTGTATGAATATACATAAATGAACCATCCACAGATAGTTAATTGGACAGCACTACTAGTAATAGCAACAATAATAAATACATTAAAGATATATCGAATAGTACATAAGGATGGGGAACATGGGAAAGGAGGAGAGAAAAGGAAGGAAAAGGGGAGTCTCCCGCCATATTGATAGAATGATGAGCAAGATGTATTGTAGACCCTACATAAATAAACAATAATTGGATGAAAAAAGAGAAAAAATTACAACAATGAAAAAAGGAGAATATCATAATTACAAACAGCGAGAACAACATAGATAAGGATATTTGAGTAAAATAAATACATATAACATAGAAAAAAAACACATAAGAGACGGAGAAAACAATAATAGGAATAGATGGACAAGTGCAGGAAGTATGTATATGTGCGAACCATGAAGGAAAAAGGAGGGGGGGGGGGAAGAAGGGGGGGGGGGAAGGGGGGGGGGGAAGGGGGGGGGAAAAGGGGGAAGAGGGGGGAGGGGGGAAGGGGGAAGGGGAAAAGGGGGGGGGAGGGGGGAGGGGGAAGGGGAGGGGAAAAGGGGGGAGGGGGAGGGGAAAAAGGGGAGAGAAGGGGAAGGGGGGGAGAGAAAGGGGGGGGGAAGAAAGGAAGGAATGGGGGAGGGGAAGGGGGAGGGGGGAAGAAGGATACGAGAGGACTAAAAGTTGTGAAGGGAAGGGGCCAAAAATAAATGACCATAATGTGGGAGAAGAAAGAATGAACACAAAAAGAGGGATAATGACATATGGAGAAAATCGTGACATATAGTGATGTTGGAGGAAGAGTGATAGTGATGTAGTGATAGCAATGTAAAAGATAATGAAAATAACCACAGAAAAATAGATTATACTTACAAATAGGAGGCAAAACTGTTGATCTCGTTCAATCCAGCCGGAGTTTTTGTTCCCAAAATTTCAATCCATTTACATTCTTTTTGAGCGAGAAGAGTTTTCCAATTGCCGCCACGAGGGCCAGCATAGACCCGATCAATGCCCCGAACCTGTAAAAGAGATGAATCACTGCCATGGTACTTCTTAAAATGTCTTGCCAAAGACTTCTGATAGAATGGATCTGGTCCATCCTTCCCTGCTTTTATGTCCAGAACATGTTCCCTCACGCGTCTGCGGAGTTCGCGTGTTGTCATACCAATATAAATTTTGTTGCATGGGCACTTAGCATAGTATACTACACCCTTGGTTGCACAGTTAATATGATGAGTAATTTTGTAAGATTTCATTCCACTGGCATTTTCAAAGGTAGTATTCTTTTCTATGTTTGCGCATGCAACACACTGCCCGCAATTGAAACTGCCCCATTTGGGGCCTTTTGATCCAAAAAGATGAGATTTATTAGGTCCCTGATGCTAACTACGAACCAAAGAATCTTTAATATTTTTCGACCTTCTAAAAGTAACAGAAGGATTTTTGGGAAGGCATCCAAGAAGTACCTGGTCTGTCGTAAGTAAGGGCCAGTATTTTGCAATTGCTGTGTTCATATCTTGGGTCCGTGAGTGGTATGTTGTGATGAATCTAACGGTATCGGAATCCTGTTTGATGGTACGTCTTTTAACCTGTAAAAGAGTATTGCGATCACTCTTTTTGGCTCTATGGTATGCTTTAGTCTAACAATTGTCATTATAGCCTCTCTCTTTAAAACGTACCTGAAGATCTTCAGCTTGTTTCTCGAAGTCCAAGGTATTGGAACAGATACGTCGTGCCCGAAGATATTGTCCAGTTGGGATGTTATTCACTAGGTGTCGTGGGTGTCCGGATTTTGCATGAAGTATAGTGTTGGCAGAAGTACTTTTTCTAAAAAGGTCAGTGGAAAGGAAACCGTTGTCATCTCTTATGATCTTAACATCAAGGAATTCAGTAGATGTAGTACCTATATTGGTGGTTAATTTAATATTTAAGTCATTTTGGTTAAGCCTAGTAATTAGGTCTTGTAGTTCAGTGACCGGTCCCTGCCACACTAACAGGATATCATCAATATATCGCCACCAATATTGTATGTTCTCTATACCTGGAATGGGATCTGAAATAAAAATGTCTCTCTCCCACAGCCCCAGGAACAGGTTGGCATACGAGGGCGCACAAGATGCCCCCATTGCCGTGCCCTGGAGCTGCAGGAAGAGAGACTCCTTAAACATAAAAAAATTATGAGTCAAAATGTACTCAAGGGCCACTATTAAAAAATTACATAAATCAGAGTCGAGGGCACTAGAAGACAAAAAGAATCTTACCGCTCGTATTCCGTCACTATGTCGGATAGAAGTATAAAGTGCCTCCACATCACAGGTAGCTATAACCATATCGGATTCGAGTTGCAAGTTGTCTAATTTTCTTAGTACATCATTGGTGTCTTTTAAAAAAGATGGCAGGGTCTCTACAATAGAGGTTAGATGATAATCAATGAGGCGGCATAACGGTTCACATAAATTTCCACAGCCAGACACAATCGGTCTACCCGGCGGACAGGTGGCACTTTTGTGTATTTTAGGGAGTAAATAGATGGAGGATACCGTGGGATTTTTTGGTAAGAGGGCCTCCATCTGTTTGGCTGAAAAAATGCCTTGGTCAACTGCTTGGTTTAAAATAATATTTAATTCAGATAAAAACCTTAAAGTAGGATTAAAAGTAAGTTTTTTATAGCAGTCGCCTTGTCGTAGTTGGCGTAACATCTCCCTCTCATACATTTCTAGGGGCCATAACACTACATTACCGCCTTTATCGGACGGTTTAATAATGACATTTTTTAAGGATTGGATCTCACGTAATGCTTGACGTTGGTGATATGTCAAATTGTCATTTTGTATTGTCTCTGGGATCTGATTGAACTCCTGAGAGACTAATTTGACAAAAAGATCAATCTCTGGGAACTGTGTCAGCTGCGGGAAATTTTTGGATTTTGGTAAAAGGTGTGTAGGAAACTTACCTGTAGGTTGTGGTTCTTGTTCATCCATGAGTTCAATCAAAGTGCGTACCGCTTCTTGGTCAGTCCTGGTGGAAAGATCAGAGTTGGAAGCTTCAATGTTATGATTAAACATCTTTTTAAATGCTAGCTTACGTGCAAACAACTGCAAATCTTTGATGGCAGTAAAGCGATCAAATTTTGCCGTTGGACAGAATGTAAGCCCTAGACTCAATACTTCATTTTGGGCTTTAGTAAGTACATGATCTGTAAGATTAATGACTTTGGTACTTACCTGATTTTGGTCACGAGAGGGCGTTCCGGGTGGAGGGTGAACCGGTCCGGGCTGTCCTTCTCCGGCGGTCATCTTCTCCACTCCTGGCAGGCTCCGGCCTAGTACGCTGCATAGACGCCGCTGCGCAGTGACGCCCGTGCACAGCGACGCACCTGACGTCACGGCGTAGCGGCGTCTATGCAGTGTACTAGGCCGGAGCCTGCCCGGAGTGGAGAAGATAACCGCCGGAGAAGAAGGACAGCCCGGACCGGTTCACTCTTCACCCGGAATGCCCCCGGACACTACAGGAAGGATGGATGGCCCGGACCACCCCCATTAAGTTAAATTTTTTTATTGACTCGGAGGGTGGGGGAGGGGCCCGACCGGTATAGCCAAAAATCCATACCGGTATACCGCCCAGCATCACGGTGGGGGGTGCGATGCGGCGGGTCGGGGGGTGGCGCGGCGGGTACTTTATTTTATTTCATTGTGGACCAAAATCCATTATTATTTGTTGGCATTTTTGATGCACTCTTCAGTTTTGGTATCTTTTATGTTCCTTCCCCGCCCCCTTCTCCTTCAAGTCCTTTATGTAGGTCTTGTCTTCACATGTATGAAATTGTTTAGCAATTCAGTTCCCCCCCCCCAATATAAATAAATTAGCCAGATACCAACCAAGCAGCAACAGCCTGACATTACCAGGGTGGGCGAGGACCATTATTATTGGTCCTGCCCAGCCTAAGATATGTCAGCCTGTTATTGCCTAGGCCCAGGAGCGCCATGTTTGACGATCTGGCCCTTTTGGTACCGTCGCTTCTCGGCACCCCTGGGGCGATGGGTACCAGGGTAATATTTGGAGGTCAGCGCTAGCTGTTTTTGGGGCTAACACTAAGGCTGCTTTCACACTATAAAAATTCATCTGTTATAAACGTCCGTTAGAAAAGCTTTAAAAAAGGATGTTAAACGTCCATTACAAAATCCCATTAAAGTCTACGGGATTTTTTGATTATCCGTTATGACCCATTATAGTCCGTCATGACTAGCGGACGTTAATTGTGATGGAAGAATTAACGGCACATGCACTAATTTTTCTTCTGTCACAAGAAACGGATAAATTAACGGCCGTTATTTTTAACATTGAAGTCTATGGCAAACGGATGAGCCTTTATGTCATCCGTTTGCACCTGGTTTATAATATCCGTTATTTCTGAGGTGACATCAGCAGACTCCTGCAGTGCTGAGGGACTACTACTACTCCCATTATGGAACAGACTTATTTCCATGATCGGAGTAGTAATTCCCCGGCTGCGGGAGTCTGCAGACAGCTGGGGAGGCTACATTAGTGTTTGTACTACTACCCCATCATGGAACAGAGTCTGTTCCATGATGGGGTTGTAGTACAGGGGCTGAGGGATTGATAGCACTCTGCAACCCTGCGGCCGATACCGAGGGGCCATTCAGGACTCACAGCGAGAGATTTAAAAATTACCATTGTGAGTAGCAGGGGGCCATATCTATATTAAAAGCGCTGTGGGGGCAAGATATATATAGTGCTGCAGGGGGGGGGGGGGCAGACATATAGCCTATATATCTAGCCCCCCAGTGCATTTATAATATGCCCCCTGCAGCACATTAATAAAGATATGACCCCCGCCGGCGCATTTATACATATATACCCCCCCGGCACATTTATACATAAATTCCCTTGCCGGCACATTTATACATATGTACCCCCCGCCGTCGCATTAATAAATATATACCCCCCGCCGGCGCATTTAATAAATATATACCCCCCGCCGGCGCATTAATAAATATATACCCCCCGTCGGCGCATTAATAAATATATACCCCCTGCCGGTATATATAAGTAGTGAGACTGTCCAGGCATGCTGGAAGCTGTAGTTCTGCAACATCTGAAGGGCCAGATGTTACAGAACTATAACTCCCAGCATGTCTGGGCATGCTTGGAGTGGTAGTTTTGCAACATCTGTAGGACTACAGCTTGGGCACCACTGTATGGTGGTCTCCAAACTGTGGCCCTCCAGATGTTGCAAAACTACAACTTCCAGCAAGCCCAGACATCCTTTGGCTTTCTGGGCATGCTGGAAGTTGTAGTTTGGCAACTCCTAGAAGGCAGCAGTGAAGATCACTTACCACTGATCTTCACGGCTGCCTCCACCGCTGCTCCTTTGCCGCCTCCTTACTTCCGCTGATGCCTGCCAGTTAGTCCCAATGTGAAATCAGTCAAATGCATTCTACACCTCCCCCCTTTTCATACTCTTTTCCTACCATATCTTTCACTCCCCTGCTATTTGGGGAAATTGGAGAAGGGAGTGCCTACATACATTGTCTTGGCTCAACAGGTGTCGTGTCAACTGTGTCCCTCCATATACACCAGGTGAGTTCTACTACATAAATGGCATTAGTGACTGTTTGGATGAGCGCTGCCCGTTTTGTAATTCTTTTCTTACATAATGAACAGAGTCATGCCCTTCTGGGTCTATTTACTGGGGGGTATTCATCAAGAGTGGTGTAGGTGAACGTTTTTTTACCTTATTAAATCATGTGTAGAGATGAGCGAACTTACAGTGATTTCATTCGTCACAAACTCCTCAGCTCGGCAGTTGCTGACTTTAGCCTGCATAAATTAGTTCAGCTTTCAGGTGCTGTCTTTAGCCTGCATAAATTAGCATAGCTTTCAGGTGCTCCGGTGGGCTGGAAAAGGTGGATACAGTCCTAGGAGAGAGTCTTTTTATGTAGGGTTTTTCTTTTTTTTAATAGTGTTAACTGTGCGGGATAAATAACTTTATTAAATTTTTATTTTATAATACAGGGCTTTATTAGAAAAGGGACATTTATATAGTTTTTTACACTTTTTATTGAAAAACATTTTATTTTCACACTTTTTACCTGTTAAACTATACTGCAGTACAACTTAACTGCAGTATAGTATAACTGCTATGACAGTTCACCTGTACAATTCAGGCTAGGACTGGACCTTACAGGCTTCCATACTGAGAAGATAGGAAGCTATCCACTGGCTTTCTGTTGCCATGGTAATCAGCCAGGTCGCGTTGACAATCTTGCGGGAATATAGACACAATTTTTCCTGTAATGAATGGAACGCATTCACCGCTTTACTCATTGTGGGGTTAGTGGACATTTCCAGGAATGGGAGCGTACCTGTACACCCTACGTCTTCAACTGGTTAAACCAGTGCCGACAAATAAATGAAAGGATGGCAGCATATGGCAACTTTACTGACCTGCATTATGAACCTGAAAACCCTCATGGGTTTTTCGGTTTGAAAATGTGTAATTTTCCCTTATGCTGCTACCCTCTTATAATCCATCATTTTTGGGCCAGGTAGTACGATAACTTGGCGACAAGATAACAGTATGAGTGTATGATGGTTTGGGAAAAAGGTGTAAAAGGACAAATGGATGAAAGGATAGCAGCATATGGCAACTTTACTGTTTGCTTTTTTTCAAAGCTAAAGAGGAGCATATAATTATTAAAAAGGCTATTTTTGGAGATGGACAGGCAGGCTGTAGGGGAGGAGGTAGGCCTGTATTTTGAACTTAAAAACTCAAATGGGTTTTTGGGTTCAAAATGTGTATTTTTCCCTTATGCTGCTATCCTTTGATAGTCCATAATTTTGGGGCCAGGTTGTCCGATAACTTGGCAAAATGAGAACAGTATGAGTGCATGGTTTGGGAAAATAGGTGGAGAAGGACAAATGGATGAAAGGATGGCTGCATGTGGCAACTTTACTGTTTGCTTTTTTTCAATGCAAAGGAGGAGCGTATTATTATTATTAAAAAGGGTATATTTGGAGATGGACAGGCAGGTTGAAGGGGAGGACGTAGGCCTGTATTTTGAATGGGGTTTTGGTAGGGATCGACCGATTATCGGTATGGCCGATATTATCGGCCGATAATCACGATTTTGCCGATACCTTGGCGATAAGCCGATAATGCCCCGCCCCCATGCCGCCCCAACCGCACCGCGACCACCACCCCCGACCCGCCGCACAGCGAATGCCCCCCCGACCCACCGCACCGCGACCGCCCCCCCGACCCACCGCACCGTGTCTCACCCCCACCGTGATGCTGGGCGGTATACCGGTATGGATTTTAGCCCATACCGCTATACCTGCGGGCCCCTCCCCCACCCTCCGAGTCAATTAAAAAAATTCAACTTACCTGTAATGGTGGTGGTCCGGGCCATCCATCCATCCATGTAGTGTCCGGGGGCGTTCCGGGTGAAGGGTGAACCGGTCCGGGCTGTCCTTCTTCTCCGGCGGTCATCTTCTCCACTCCGGGCAGGCTCCGGCCTAGTAGCTGCATAGACGCCGCTACGCCGTGAAGTCAGGTGCGTCGCTGCGCACGGGCGTCACTGCGCAGCGGCGTCTATGCAGCGTAATAGGCCGGAGCCTGTCCGAAGTGGAGAAGATGACCGCCGGAGAAGGACAGCCCGGACCGGTTCACCCTCCACCCGGAATGCCGCCGGTGTGAGGTGGTTTTTTTGCGTAGATCGATGCGTCCGCTCCTCCCCCAGCTCTCCGAACATTTCCGAAGCTATAACTGGGGGAGGGCAGAGCAAGGGGAGGGAGGAGGTTCACGCCCCCTCCCTCCCCTCCCTGAGCTCGGCTGGACGCAGATCTCTACGGCATGCCCCCTCCCTGAGGACATAGATCTCCACGGCAGGTCCCCTCCCTCATCTTCCCTCCCTGAGGACGTAAATCTCCACGGCAGGTCCCCTCCCTCATCTCCCCAAGCTGAGGACATAGAGCAGTGCTCCCAATGAGCTCTATGTGTAAAGGGGGACATACTGTATGGGCTAAAGGGGGACATACTGTATGGGCTAAAGGGGGACATACTGCACGGGCTAAAGGGGGACATACTGTACGGGCTAAAGGGGGACATACTGTATGGGCTAAAGGGGGACATACTGTACGGGCTAAAGGGGGACATACTGTATGGGCTAAAGGGGGACATACTGTATGGGCTAAAGGGGGACATACTGTACGGGCTAAAGGGGGACATACAGTATGGGCTAAAGGGGGACATACTGTATGGGCTAAAAGGGGACATACTGCACGGGCTAAAGGGGAACATTTAGCCTGAACAGTATGTCCCCCTTTAGCCCATACAGTATGTCCCCTTTAGCCCATGCAGTATGTCCCCTTTAGCCCATGCAGTATGTCCCCTTTAGCCCATGCAGTATGTCCCCCTTTAGCCCATACAGTATGTCCCCTTTAGCCCATACAGTATGTCCCCTTTAGCCCATGCAGTATATCCCCCTTTAGCCCGTGCAGTATGTCCCCCTTTAGCCTGTGCAGCATGTCCCCCTTTACACATAGAGCACATTGGGAGCACTGCTCTACGTCCTCAGCTCGGGGAGATGAGGGAGGGGACCTGCCGTGGAGATTTACGTCCTCAGGGAGGGGAGATGAGGGAGGGGACCTGCCGTGGAGATCTATGTCCTCAGGGAGGGGGCGTGCCGTAGAGATCTGCGTCCAGCCGAGCTCAGTGAGGGTAGATGAGGGAGGGGGCATAAACCTCCTCCCTCCCCTTGCTCTGCCCTCCCCCAGTTCTAGCTTCGGAAATGTTTGGAGAGCTGGGGGAGGAGCGGACGCATGGATCTACGGGGGCGCAAAAAACCACCTCACACCGGACACTACAGGAAGGATGGATGGCCCGGACCACCCTGACAGGTAGGGGGAGAGAAGTGGGTGGCGGCGGCCTATGGCACCGCAAAAGCCACTGCAGTGCATTGATTTAAAGCGCCCGCTTTAAATCAATGACCTGCAGCGGTGTCGAGGGGGGATAAATAGCCAATAACTTATACCGATATTCTGGTATCGGCCCCAACCTCCACCGATTATCGGTATCGGCCCTAAAAAAACGATATCGGTCGATTCCTAGTTTTTGGGTTCAAAATGTGTATTTTTCCCTTATGCTGCTATCCTTTTATAATCCATCATTTTGGGGCCAGGTTGTCCGATAACTTGGCAAAGTGAGAACAGTATTAGTGTATCCCAACCTCATATTCTGTCCTCATATCCATCCTCTTATCACGACCTAATATCCTGTCCTCATATCCCGACCTCACATCCCGTCCTCACATCTTGTCCTCATATCCCTACCTCATATCCCGACCTTATATCCCCTCCTCTTATCCTGTCCTCATATCCCGACCTCATATCCTGTCCTCATATCCCATTCTCATATCCCGACCTCATAGGCCATCCTCATATGCTGTCCTCCTATCCAGACCTAATATCCCGTCCTCCAATCCAGTCCTCATATCCCATCCTCATATCACAACCTCATATCCCGTCCTTATGTCCCATCCTCCTATCCCGTCCTCATATTTCATTCTCATATTCTGTCCTCATATCTCAACCTCATATCCCATCCTTATATCCTGTCCTCATATTCCCACCTCCTATCTTGACCTCATATCCCATCCTCATATCCCGACCTTATATCCCATCCTCATATCCTATCCTCAGATGGGACTGATTTGTGATGAAGATATTGTAAGCTGAAAATAGAAGGGGACATGGCTTTGTGGGACTGGGCATGATTTGCAAGCCAGACCGATGCACATAAAAGGGTAGATAATATAAGGAGTGGGGCTTAAAATGTGGGCTTGTCTATGTGAGATGGGGTATGGCTTGCAAGCCAGATTGACACATTCACCAGGAGATGCAGAACGGAGCTTGTGGAGTAAGGTACTGGAAGTCCCATATACTTGAATGGGTCTTGAAACAAAAACCCATCTTTTATTTAAAAAAAAGGGTGTATGTAAGGGTTAATTTAACTATCATATCTTTTCATTTGACATATAAGTAATATGTGTACCAGGTATT
>NW_026610194.1:0-17000 GCF_029499605.1 Hyla sarda | reverse complement strand
TGAATGTGGTCATCATGCCGGTTACTGTCCATTTGGCCATGGCCCATGCTCCAACCCACACATTGGATACATAATTGGACCACTTCAGTTTGCTTTTAGCATATTGCCAAGTCCGCTGCAGCCAAGACACTTTGGGCTCCGAGGCATCTTCAGAGGTTGTTGGTAAATCCATCTGGTTATCCGCCATGGTGACTGTCACATGATCGCTGTGCCTTGATTCATGTGGGTCTGAATTGTCACCTAAAGCCATGTCAATAGCCACATCTGCTCGCTGACCACGGTGCTTAATCTTCTTCCCAGGTATTTTATGGATCTCATAATATGGTGGAGTGACCTTATAATGATATAGGTTAGTATACCGCCAAAGGAAACTCGTCACGTAATGTATGAGACACACGACAGGCACAGAGAGAACTGGGATATCTGCAAAATAGCGACAGGATACAATATATTAGACCTATATTCATTCATTTATTTATGTATATATATATATATGTAAATACATATGTTCATATATATGTATATATATATATACTTTTTTTGTTAAAACTGTAATTTATACAGCAAACTATAAATATTTTATAGGCTATATGCTAGAAGATTAGATGTCATGGATCACTGTATTGTCACTGTATGAAGCTTTTTTTAAACTTATGTGTGACTAAAACATTGTTATTATAAGTGGAGGTTAGCTGAAACAGTTAATATAATTTGTGGGAGGAGTCTGGTCTTTATATACCCACCTGATCCACACAGGTGCTGTTGCCAGCATGCAAGATGTCTTTGCACCGGATGCTGTGGTTTTGGCGGGAGGTTTGATTGCATATGTCGCAGAGAGGCACTGTTTGCTAGCCTAACTATGATGCAAGGAATACGGTAATGTGTTAAGGTACCTTTCACGCTGCAGGCTGTGAAGTTGCTACATCTTGCTCCTACAATATGCAGTAAACATGCAGTAAGCACATGTAGCTGTGCAGGCTCCAGCCCTGGCCTGCTGGCCGTGAAGTAATTTGCATATTTCAGCTTGAGGTTAACTCTTTCCTGCCTCAGTCTCTTAGTCTGCAAAGATCACTCATAGGAGATCACAGCTGTGGCTTATACATATAATTGACTGCAGCAGGAGGATGTTTGGCCTACAGAGCAGTACAGGCTGCTGAATCTCCAGGTGTTGGGGGGCCTCCATATTTTGGTGTTGTTTTGACTGTTCTTACATTTACGAGATTACTTTTCCTTCAAATGTGACCTGGTGTAATCCAGTTTCATGCTCACAACCGCTCTCCATTCTGTCCCCTCGCTGGAGTCTCTCCTGCTGAGTCTCCCCATCTGTACGCTCTTTTACGCTGCAGCCCACGACCAATCTCTATCTCAGACATGTCATCGATTATAGGCCATGTATAAATTGTCATTATACATTGTACTGTTATACATCACCAGTGCATTTATTTACTGTGTTTGTCAGTTATATGTACACCACGTATACATCCCTTAGTATATACCATGTAAGTTGCCATCAGTATACTGTTATATATCACCGTGGTTATGTCACTTATTGTAGATACATCATATGTCTCTATTATACTGTTTTATGTTACCATTCTTATAACTTCTATAGTTTATAAATACACACACGTAGTCATGTATGGGTTATGTCCCCATAGACTATGCTGTGCCCCCACCTGCTACGTCAGCGGATGTTTCATAGCTTTATTGTCACATTTGTCTTGGTTTTCAGTTATGTCACGTTAGGCTTTCATTAATGTATGCAGGGCAGGTTTTTCAAGCTGTCACAGCATGACTCTCATGGTTCTCAGGTGTAGTATATTAGGCTGTTATCATGGCATTGCTTTTACATTTACTTATGCGGGAGGTCAGGTGTGATATGATGTCCTTGCTGACATTACAACATGGTTCTCCACACTTATGTTTCTTTACAGCATTCTGTGTTTCGTTACCATACACGCCATGTTTTCCTGCATTTATCACGCATACGGTTCACACAAGATAACACGTATTCATTTCAACCAGGTACTGACATCACTTGGCTTCCTATGTCACGGCTACATTCTACACAACTACACCACCATGATTGCGTTTCCACTCGGTTGCAACAGCAGGTAACAAGCAAAACCGCGTACTGCCATACGTTCCCACACAGTATACCACGCCTACCTTCCACATAGTGTTCCATGCTTATATCCCATACAGTACACCACGCCTGCGTTCAACAGTGTATTACTCAGGTTCCTACTCTGTGTATATGCTTATGTTTCCCTAGCGGTGTAACATGTACATCTTCCTTCAATGTGACCTGCATATGTTTCTTACAGTATTGTTTTCATGGCTTGCGGTTACGTTTTTCATGTTCAGCGCTGTCATGCTACTCTTATGTTTCTCATTGAACATGATTCATTCTACCCCATAACGTTCACACTACGCAAATATTCCTATAGCAGGCACATTACGCATAAAATTATGTATACCTTTCTGGAGCGGTCACATTGTACATACATGACTGTGACATTTATGCTACAATAGTTCCGGTGGCATGTGTTACCTGAGCTGATACCATGCTTCATGTTATATTGGTTTGCAGTACCAGACGTTGATACCATAGCGTATGTACTGTGCTCGTTTGGTATAGTTGATTTACTGGGCTTTGTGTTAATATAGCCGATGCTGTGTTACGCTTCCATAGCTGTCATGTGGTGGATTAATGTCCCTATTGTGGTCATACGGTGCTTATGTTACTATAGCTGATAATTTGCATTACATAACAAGTGTCTATATGCTATGAGTTAGTGTTAATTAACTGATATACGGTACATTAATGTTACTTGGGGCTTATGTTACTGTATCAGATATACTGGGCATTTTACATTATTTTAGCTGACATATGGGCCTATGTTCTATTGCTGGTAATTGCGTATTACTGTGGCTTATATATACTGTGTATTAGTGGTTAATTTAGCTGTTCTGCTGAACATTAATGTTGTTCAGGGTTTACACTATTGTAAGCTTATATACAGGGCTTTGTGGTTTTCGGAGATGTCATACGGTGCTTACATTACTCCAAGTGATATACCATGCTTCAACGTTAACAGTTCCCTTCAGTGTCACATACATACGGTTACCTGCAGTGTCGCATACATACGGTTACCTGCAATGTCACATATATACAGTTACCTGCAGTATGACATGCATACATTTCCCTACAGGGTAATACGCATACAGTTCCTTACAGTATACGTTTTATAGTTATTCTCCCATTCTTTTGTTTCAGCTGTCACATTATGTACGATTGGTTGTTTTACCTCTTAGGGCCATACGTTCAGTGTGGTTGAAGGCTGATTGCTATCGTCAATCCGTAAAGCCTCATCTTCATAGTTTAGTTTCTGGTCATTATACACGCCTTGTTATAGCCAGGTTGACCTCACCGTTCCAGGTAAGCTTTAAGTCGTCACTTTACATGCCTTTTGTAAGAGAAGCCTCGTATCATTGTCATTCCTTTGTATATTATAAATATTCTCATTTGGGGCAGATTGTATCGTCAATCCACGAGCCTCTTGTTGTCTTTTGTCCGTACGTTACACACGCCCCTGTTAGAGGCAGATAGCTCATGTTATACGGTGCTTACGTTACTTCAAGGGATATACCATGCGTCAAAGTTAACGGTTCCCTATAGTGGTACATATATATGGTTCCCTACAGGGTAATACGCATACAGTTTCTTACAGTATATGTCTCCTAGTTTATTGTCCCCTTCTGTTGTTTCAGCTCTTTTGTTTCATCTTACTTTATGTACGCTAGGTTGCTTTAAGTCTTAGCGCTATGTGTTCGATGTGGTTGGAGGCTAAATGCTGTTGTGAATCCGTAAAGCTTCATCATTAGTTTCCTTTTTGGTCATTACATACACCTTGTTACAGCCAGTTTGACCTTGCCATTCCAGGTAAGCTTTAAGTCGTCACTTTACATGCCTTTCGTACGTCACACGCTCCCGTGAGAGAGAGGCTGCCCGACAATCCTCGAGCCTCATATCGTTGTCATTCCTTTGTACATTAGAAATGTTCTCATTGGGGGCAGATTGTATCATCAATCCACGAGCCTCTTGTCATCTTTTGTTTTGTACGTTACATATGCCCTGTTGGAGGCAGATGGCTTATGTTATACAGTGCTTATGTTACTTCAAGTGATATACAATGTTTCAACGCTAACGGTTCCCTATAGTGTGATATACATATGGTTCCCTACAGGGTAATTAATACGCATACAGTTCCTTACAGTGTAAGTTTCATAGTTTGTTGTCCCCTTCTGTTTCAGCTCTTTTGTTTCAGCTTACGTTATGTACTCTAGGTTGGTTACCGCTTGGCGCTATGCATTCCGTGTGGTTGGAGGCTGATTGCTGTCGCCAATCCGTAAAGCTTCATCTTTATAGTTTCCTTTTTGGTCATTACATACGCCTTGTTAGTCAGTTCGACCTTGCCATTCCAGGTAAGTGTTAAGCTGTCTCTTTGCATGCCTTTCGTACGTCACATGTCCCTGGGAGAGAGAGACTGGCCGACAATCCACGAGCCTTCATATTGTTGTCATTCCTTTGTACATTACAAACGTTCTTGTTTGGGGCAGATTGTATCATCAATCCACGAGCCTCTTGTCATTTGTTTTTGTACATTACTTACGCCCCTGTTAGAGGCAGATTGCTTGACAATCAACGAGCCTCATGTTGTTTCCGTTTCTATGTTTCATGCGATTTTGTCCGAGGCAGATTGCACTGTCAGTCCACGAGCCTCATGTTTTTTTTCCATTTCTGCGTTTCATACGATTCTGTCCGAGGCAGATTGCACTGTCAGTCCACGAGCCTCATGTTGTTTCCATTTCTGCGTTTCATACGATTCTGTCTGAGGCAGTTTCAGTCCACGAGCCTCATGTTGTTGCCATCTCTATCTTGCTCTTATGTGTGTTACTATGTGTCTGATTGTGGTCTTAGTTGTACACGTCTTAGTGTTAAGTTCTTTGATGTCGGTTCAGCTTGTTCATGTCTTGTCGTGTGTACCTGTTGGGAAATTTCCCTTATCGGTCTTTGTAACCTGCTGGTCATGTATATTTTCTTTTGCAAGAAGCCTCAGGGCGCAGCAGTAATAATCTTCTTTACACCTGCAAGTATGTGGAGACAACCTGAGGTTTCGTGTACCAGTAAGGTAAAGTATGTTATATCCTTTTATGTTTTTTCTATGTGGGTCTGTTGTTGTCACTTTATGTTTGGCATGGTTCAATAGGATTACTTATATGTGTAGCTCGGGACACTTTTCAAATATTCCTCTTCAGGCACTACCTATCTAAATACCTACTGACGTTTGTGTTTTGGCAGCTTTTCTAACCGACTCATTGTACCTTCTGCCTATCTAGCACTTCGACATTTTCTATATTTGACACTTGGGTTACCTCTATCCATGCGCACCCTGGTAGTACCATCCTGGTAGGTGCTATGGGTCTAGTAGTGCCAAGTGGCATATCTAGAAATTTATCTTGGCTTCGGCTCCATAACAGCTGCGCCAGCTTCTGGGTAGGGGCTTCTCTTTGTCACTTAGATGTTAAGTAAGTTAAGGGCACTGTTATCGCTCTGTTCCATTGACGCATTCCAACCTCCGGCTGTTAACTGGAGTATTTTGTCTGTTATCTTGGGTTCATATGACGTAGGTTATGCTTAACCATTAATTCATGTATTACCTAACTGAGGTATTTTTGCCCCCTTCTCTAGGATACCCTTCACGGCCACCCAGGCACACCCCAGGCCTAATTATTCATGCAAGTGGTACCCTACTTACGGTACATATAAGAATCTGACCACAAGTGGAGGTTAGCTGAAACAGTTAATATAATTTGTGGGAGGAGTCTGGTCTTTATATACCCACCTGATCCACACAGGTGCTGTTGCCAGCATGCAAGATGTCCCCACCCTCCCTTCCCCTTTTTTTCTACAGTCACTCTCAGGGTATCCCCCTTCTCTAGGATACCCTTCACGGCCACCCAGGCACACCCCAGGCCTAATTATTCATGCAAGTGGTACCCTACTTACGGTACATATAAGAATCTGACCACAATTATATTACTACTATTATTATATTATTTCACTAATATCAGAGTAGCTTCCCATGTTTTCTTTTAGAAGGCAAAATACTTAAAGCATTGATTCACAAACTGAAATCATTTATCTCACAGGAATAAACATTTGCTCAATTGCTGTAAGAGACTTAAAGGAGTACTCTGCCTCTAGACATCTTATCCCCTACCCAAAGGATAGGGGATAAGATGTCTGATTGCAGGGGTCCCGCAGCTGGTACCCCAGCGATCTCTGTGCAGCACCCAGCGTTCGTTCAGCATTCGACAGGGTCGCAACTTCATGGCCACGCCCCTCGTGAGGTAACACCACAACCTACCCATAGACTTACATTGAGGGGGTGTGGCCCTAATGTCACAACCCCCGCCGCCCGCTCCAA
Source organism: Hyla sarda (assembly GCF_029499605.1). Taxonomy (NCBI): domain Eukaryota; kingdom Metazoa; phylum Chordata; class Amphibia; order Anura; family Hylidae; genus Hyla; species Hyla sarda. The sequence continues at coordinate 10,506 of NW_026610194.1, read as the reverse complement.
GCGTTTGGAACAAAATGTGCCGAACGCTGGGGAAGCCCCCCTTTAAAGCCACCCAGGATAGACTGTACAAGAGAACATCAGTAACTTTACTGCACTCTACTATATTAACTTTACACTAATACATTCATGTTAAATCCATTTATAAACTGAAATTTTGGAAGCTTTCATTATTCCTACCTCTTAGCTTCATGGTCGCCGTCCCTACAGGATCCTTTTGCCTAAATAGACAAAATTCTCTTCAATTTGCAAAATAAGCGCAGGTCTAGTAGGAGAACGTGTTCACCCGCCGAACCGAGGAAATAAGTGTTAGGGATTGGATTCTACCCTGGAGAAAGTCTCTTTGATGTGTGATGTCACAGCAGATGACATCACGTGTATGTGTATCCATTGTAATGGCTGTACTGTACTTTACTTACACTATGTACAGTTATACTGGGGGTTTACAAAGGATTTGAAGATTACAGTTTTAACCCCTTCAGGGTCACAGCCCTTTTTGGTCTTGAGGACAAAGGACATTTTCATTTTTACATTTTCATTTTTTCCTCCTCCCCTTCTAAGAGCCATAAATCTTTTAATTTTCCACCCAAAGACCAATATGAGTTGTTGTTTATTTTGCGACCAACTGTACTTTGTAATGTACGGTAACATAAAATGTACGGTACTATAAAAAAATATATATATATTATTTACGGCTGGAAATTGAAAAGAAAACCACAATTTGGCAACTTTTGAGGGTTTTCGTTTTTATTCACTGACATGTTCTTTTTATACTGCGGGTCAATGCTTGGGTAAACGCTTTACTCTTTTTGTACTGCTTCAAAAAAATCTAACTTTTTGAACAATATAAGTATGTTTTAAACTGTATGAGGGCTAATTGTTTGCTGTATACGGAAAAATAAAAAAAAAGTTATAGAGGTCAGAAGAGGACAATTTTAAACGTACTAATTTTGGTGTAAAAGTAATAATTTTTTTTAACAGAAGTAAAACAAAATCAAACCTTAATAAGCTGTGTATCAATTTAATCGTATGGATCTACAGAATAAATATAAGGTGTCATTTTTACCGAAAAGTGCACTGTGTAGAATCTGAAGCCCTGAAAAAAAAAAATCAGAATGGAGTTTTTTTTTTCCCCCTAGTTTTGCCGTAGATTTTGTGGTGAAATGATTGTTGTCATTACAAAGTACAATAGGTGGCACAAAAAAACAGCCCTTATAGGACTGTGTATGTAGAAAATTGAAAGTGTTATGATTTTAAGAAGGTGAGGAGGAAAAAACTAAGTGCAAAAATGAAAAAACCTGTCCTGAAGGGGTTAAAAATATATAAATACCGTATATCCCGGCGTATAAGACGACTTTTTAACCCCAAATTTTCTTCTGAAAAGCCGGGGGTCGTCTTATACGCCGGGTATTGAGGTCCGGGATAGGAAAACTTCTGATTATCTGTCCGGGCCGGCTCCTGTGTGTAGCTGCAGGCAGGAGCCGGCCAGAGCAAGTAAAAACTAATACTGTATACTAAAAACCAGGGTGCCTCCAGCTGTTGTGAAACTACAACTCCCAGCACGGCAAAGTTGGGGGTCGTCTTATACGCCAAGTCATCTTATACGCCGGCATGGTCACTGCACCTGCACTCACATTTAAAGAAGATCTGTAGTGCTTATAACTTATCCCCCATCCTAAGGATAGGGTATAAGTTATAGATCACGGGGGGGTACGAGCGATCGGGCCCCCCGCCATCTTCTGTACGGGGCCACAGTTATGTACAGGAAAGGGGGCATTCTGTCCCCGCTTGACGCGGCAGAGGGCACGCCCCTCCATGTATTTCTATGGAAGTCATGGAAGGGCGTGCCGGCTGCCGCGTCATGCGGGAACAGAATGCCCCCTTTCCTGTTCATTGCCACGGCCCCATACAGGAGATCGCGGGGGGCCCCAGTGCTCGGACCCCCCCGCGATCTATAACTCATCCCCTATCCTTAGGTTGGGGTATAAGTTATAAGCACTAAAGATCTCCTTTAACCTGTTGGGGACGGAGGGCATACCTATACGCCCTCCGCCCACCACCTTTCTATAATGCGGGGCCACGCCGTGGCCCAGCGTCATAGCGGGTCGGGCCAGGCCCCTAACAACAGCCGGGAGCCGAGGCTAATAGCGAGCAGCACTGATCGTGGTTTCGCGCGCTATTAACCCTTTAGATGCAGCGTTCAACTTGATCACTGTCCGAACGCCGAATGATTGCTCAGTGCCTGAGATCCAGGTATGAGCAGTCAAGCGGCAGAATCATTGATCAATGGTTTCCTATGAGAAACTATTGATCAATGTAAAAGATCAGTGTGTGCAGTGTTATAGGTCCCTATGGGAGCTATAACATTGGAAAAAAAAAGTGAAAAAAGCTTGAATCACCCCCCTTTTCCCGTAAAAAAAAAATCCAAAAACTGTGTAAATAAACATATATGGTATAGCCGCATGCAGAAATGTCGGAATTATAAAAATATATAGTAAATTAAACCGCACAGTCAATGGTATACGTGCAAAAAATAAGCCATCATATGGAGCCATCATATGGAGGAAAAAAATAAAGTGCAAGAACGGGAAAACCCTCCGTACCCAAGGGGTTAATCCCTGGACATGTTTTATTCATATGGTTATGCTTGTATGGGCACTTAATCTGTGATTTGTTGTTTTCATCAGTACCACATTTGTGTATATGTGATTTTTGATGACTTTTTATTCCTTTTTTTTTTTCCCCGGGATGTGATCACAATTCAGCATTGGACTTTGTTATTTTTATGTTTTATGTCGTTCACCGTATGGAGTCATTAACGTTATATTTTAGTCATTCAGACTATTCTACCAAATATGTTGATTTTATTTTATTTAAATAAAAAAAAAAATTTTATAAAATGGGAAAAGAGGGGGAATTCATTTTTTATTGGAGGAGGCACTTATTCCCTTTATTAAACTGTAACAGTTAATAGCTATATTTAGATTTTTAACCCCTTAAGGATGCAGCTCATTTTCACCTTAACAACACGGCCCTTTTTTGCAAATCTGACCACTGTCACTTTATATATGAATAACTCTGGAATGATTTTACTTTTCATTCTGATTCTGAGATTGTTTTTTCGTGACATATTCTACTTTAACATAGTGGTAATTTTTGTCGTTACTTGCATCTTTTCTTGGTCAAAAATCCCAAAATTTTGAAAATTTAGCATTTTTCTGCCTGTAAGAAAAATGGACATTCCAAATTATATATTGATTCACAAATACAATGGGGGACATTTATCAAGGGATTTAGAGCTCTTTTTTTGCTTACAAAAGTCGCAGAAAAAGTCGCATTAGCACTTAAGCAATTTTTTGTGCGACTTTTGGCTGTAAGCAAAAAGCTACAAAAGAGCGTACGAAAGTAAATTTTATTTTTTACTTTGCAATGGTCAGGGATTTATCAAGTGCGAAAGTCGCATAAAAAGTCACAAGCCCTCAAAAACTGCATAAATATAAGCCAGCTCAGAGCTGGCACACAAAACGGCTTTTGAGAGCAAATTTTATATTTCCCGCTGGCAGCCGTGATCACAGCTCCAGCGGGAAATATATTGCAACTGTACAAAGGAGCCCGGGCTGGCATCACTCTGCAGCCGCCCAGCTCTGTCTGATTCTAACCCCGCTACCCTAACATAATGACATCCCCCCCTTGTTTCCCACCCGCCTGCGCTGCACATCTCCCATCTGTCTGCTACCTGTTGCAAGACTACAACTCCCAGCATGTCCATACAGTGAGGGCATGCTGGGAGTTGTAGTATTGTAGCGGGTGGACAATGTGCGGCGCGGGCGGGTGGAAGACAAGGGGGGTGGGGGTTATATAAAGCAGTGTCCCCATCCCCATCATTGTATTAGGGTAGCGGGGATAGAATCGGAGGAACCCGGGCGGCTGAAGACTGACTCCAGCCTGGGCTCCTTTTAACAAACCTCGGCGCAGCAGAGTTTCTATTTCCCTTAATGTAATTTCATATTTCCCACTGGGTCCCGTAATTGGCCAGGACCGAGCAGCCAATCACGGGAAATTTGATATTACATTAAGGACTAAAAGCTCCGCGGTTCCGCTAGATGTTAAAAGGAGCCCGGGCTGGCATCAGTCTGCACCCTCCCGGGCTCCTCAGATATCCTGCGGCGCCGTGGTAAGGTGCCCGTGCTAACCTCACTCAGCAGCCCCCCACGGGACTCCCACAGCCGTCAGGGAGATGTGTAGGTGTACTTACTGTAAGGACATGCTGGGAGTTGTAGTTGTGTGGCAGGTGACAGGCTTTTCACCTGCCCCCCTACAACTCCCAGCATGCCCTTACAGTAAATATATGCTGGGAGTTGTAGTCATGTGGTGCGGGAGATTGTTACACCCCCCCCCCCCCCCACACACACACTACAACTCCCAGCATATCCTTACTGTAAGGGCATGCTGTGAGTTGTAGTCATGTGGGGCGGGAGATTGTCACCCCCCCCCCTACAACTCCCAGCATGCTCTTACTGTAAGGGCATGCTGGGAGTTGTAGTCAGGCGCGGACGGGTGACAATAAATGTATTAACCTATTTTTCTTTTTTTCTCCTCATTTCAGATCCATGTATCCTGTGGACTATTGCGGATTTGGTGGACTGCTTCAATGACCAGCGTCTTTTTTAAACCTGTTTAATGTTAATGAGAGTGTTTTTTGGAATAAAATTTTTTGAAACGTGTTGTGTTTTTATTTTTTTTATTACTTGAAAGGCTTAGTCTAATAGACGGAATCCATTACTAAGCCTATGCTTAGTGTTAGCCCCCAACACAGCTAGCGCTAACCTTCAATTATTACCCCGGTACCCACCGCCACAGGGGTGCCGGGAAGAGCCGGTACCAATAGGCCCGGAGCATCAAATATGGCGCTCCTGGGCCTAGGCGGTAACGGGCTGGCATTAATTAGGCTGGGGAGGGCCAGTAACAATGGTCCTCGCCCACCCTGGTAACATCAGGCTGTTGCTGCTTGGTTGGTATTTGGCTGAAAATAAAAATAGGGGGAACCCTATGCGTTTTGTTTTTTTTTATAATTATTCATGCAAAACAAAGATAAGGTTCCCCCTATTTTTATCCAAATACCAACCAAGCAGCAACAGCCTGATGTTACCAGGGTGGGCAAGGACCATTGTTACTGGCCCTCCCAAGCCTAAATAACACCAGCCTGTTACCGCCTAGGCCCAGGAGCGCCATATTTGAGCCTCTGGGCCTGGTGGTACCGGCTCCTCCCAGCACCCCTGTGGTGGTGGGTAACGGGGAAATAATTGGGGGTTAGCGCTAGCTGTTTTGGGGGCTAATGCTAAGCTTCAGCTTAATAATGGACTCTGTCTATAATACTGCTTCCACTACTAAGCCTGCCAAGTAAATAAAAAAAAACAACACATTTAAAAAAAAATGTATTCCAAAAAAACACTCCCCCAAAAGTCCTCATTCACCATTTTATTAACATTAAACCAAAAAAATGCTAATCACTGCACTCCCCTGAATCTAAAGTAATCCACAAGATACACGTATCTGAAATGAGAAGAAAAAAAATTAGTTAGTACATTTAGGGTAAAAAAAAAGTGGTAAAAAGGGTAAAAAAAAAAAACATACATACCGTATATACTTGAGTATAAGCCGAGTTTTTCAGCACGATTTTTCGTGCTGAAAACACCCCCCTCGGCTTATACTCGAGTGACCTCTCCGCCCTCAGTGGTCTTCAACCTGCGGACCTCCAGATGTTTCAAAACTACAACTCCCAGCAAGCCCGGGCAGCCATCGGCTGTCCGGGCTTGCTGGGAGTTGTAGTTTTGAAACCTCTGGAGGTCCGCAGGTTGAAGACCACTGCGGCCTTCGACATCATCCAGCGCCCCCTTTCACCCCCTTTAGTTCTGTACTCACCTCCGCTCGGCGGGACGGTGCTCCGCTGGTCCAGTGCTGCAGGACTGTCCGGTGGGAGGTCGTCTGGTGGGATAGTGGTTCCGAGCTGCCATCTTCACCGGGGGGGGGCCTCTTCTCCGCGCTTCGGGCCCGGAATAGTCACATTGCCTTGACGACAATGCAGGGGGACATTCATTACCAACGTCCGTCTGCGTCGTCATCAAGGCAACGCCTCTATTTCGGGCCCGAAGCGCGGAGAAGAGGCCCCCCCGGTGAAGATGGCAGCCCGGAGTACAGAACTAAAGGGGGTGAGAGGGGGGGCTAGATGATATTGAAGGCGCAGTGGTCTTCAACCTGCGGACCTCCAGAGGTTTCAAAACTACAACTCCCAGCAAGCCCGGACAGCCGATGGCTGCCCGGGCTTGCTGGGAGTTGTAGTTTTGAAACCTCTGGAGGTCTGCAGAAGACCACTGTATCAGACATTGACAAGCGGTGATGGTGAAGGTGGGGCTGATGACAAGGGGATGATGACAAGGGGATGATGAAGGGGGTGGGGATGATGACAAGGGGATGATGAAGGGGGGGTGTGTGGGATGATGACAAGGGGATGATGAAGGGGGGGTGTGGGATGATGACAAGGGGATGATGAAGGGGGGGTGATGACAGGCGGTGATGATGAAGGAGGGGATGATGACAGGCGGTGATGATGAAGGGGGAATGATGACAGGCGGTGATGATGAAGGGGGGATGATGACAGGCGGTGATGATGAAGGGGGGATGATGACAGGCGGTGATGATGAAGGGGGGATGATGACAGGGTGATGATGAAGGGGGGATGATGACAGGCGGTGATGATGAAGGGGGGTGATGACAGGGTGATGATGAAGGGGGTGTTAATGACGGGGGTCTGGATGATGACAGGGGGGATGATGTATTTCCCACCCTAGGTTTATACTTGAGTCAATAACTTTTCCTGGGATTTTGGGGTGAAATTAGGGGCCTCGGCTTATATTCGGGTCGGCTTTTACTCGAGTATATACGGTGTGTGTGTGTGTGTGTGTGTGTGTGTGTGTGTGTGTGTGTGTGTATATATATATATATATATATATATATATATATATATATATATAAAAATTCAAAGCTGCAAAATTGTGTTCTGTAGTCATTTATTAGTTTTTGCTTATGTGTGCAAAAAAAAAAAATGGTATTCAAAAGTGATTTATTGGTTTTTGCTTATGTAAGCCAAATTTATCAACCCCCTGTGGTAGTTTAATAATGTGTCACACAAAAGCAAAACCAAAAGCAAGAAAAAAATGCCAACAGAACTCGATTACCAAAGCAACAATGATAAATGTCCCCGAATATGTCTACTTTATGTTTGCATCGTAAAGTTTTCATGTTTTTACTTTTTTAAGACATTAGAGGGCTTCAAAGTATAGCAGCATTTTTACAAAATTTTCACGAAAAATTAAAAATCAGAATTTTTCAGGGACCAGTCAAGTCTGAAGTGGATTTTGAGGGGCCTTTCTGTGAGAAATATACCACAAATGACCCCATTATAGAAACTGCACCCCTCAAAGTATTCAAATGCCATTAAGAAAGTTTGTTAACCCTTTAGGTGTTTCACAGGAACAGCAGCAAAGTGGAGGAGAAAAATTAAGATTTCCATTTTTTATACTAACATGTTCATGTAGCCCAAATTTTTTTTCCATTTTTGCAAGGGTTCTTAGGCGAAAAAGTCCCACAAAATTTGTAGCCCAACTTCTCTTGAGTATGGAAATACCTCATATATTGAAGCAAAGTGCTCTGTGGGCCCACAACATGGCTCAAAAGGAAAAGAGCAACTGTGGGATTTTAGAGGGTGAATATTGCTGAAATGGTTTTTGGGGGGCATGTTGCATTTAGCAAGCCCCCATGGTGTCAGAAAAGCAAAAAAAAAAAAAAAAACATGGCACACTATTTGGGAAACGACACCCCTCCAGGAACGTAACAAGGGGTACAGCGAACCTTAACACCTCACAGGTGTTTAACAGGTTTGCATTGAAGTTGGACTTGAAAGTGAAAAATTAGATTGTTATACCCCTTGTTATGTTCCATGAGGGATGCAGTTTCCAAAATGGGGTCACATGTGGGTGTTTTTTTTTTTGTGCGTGTTTATGTCAGAACCGTTGCAACTATCAGCCACCTGTGCAAATCACCAATTTAGGCCTTAAATGTACATATTGCGCTCTCACTACTGAGCCTTTTCGTGCCTCTGCAGAGCATTGTACGCCCACATATGGGGTATTTCCGTACAAATTTTGGGGGTCTTGTTTGAAAATAAAAAGTATGGGACGACACCAGCATGTTAGTGTAAAAAAACATACTGGTGTAGACCCCAACTTTTCCATTTTATAAGTGGTAAAATTAGAAAAAGCCCCCAAAATTTGTAACGCAATTTCTCCTGAGTACGGAAATACCCCATATGTGTCCCTAAACCGTTTCCTTGAAATATGACAGGGCTCCAAACTGAGAGAGCGCCATGCGCATTTGAGGACTAAATTAGGGATTTGCATAGGGGAGGACCCGGATGCAAGCATTACAATTGACTCTGCTACCATAAATACCCTACAGCAGTGTTTCCCAAACAGGGTGCCTCCAGCTGTGGCAAAACTCCCAGCATGCCTGGTCAGTCAATGGCTGTCCGGCAATGCTGGAAGTTGTTGTTTTGCAACAGCCGGAGGCTACTTTTTGCAAACAGTGCCGTACCAGACGTTTTGAATTTTTATAGGGGGGGGGTTTACACTGTGTAAGGGTATATGTAGTGTATTACTCTTTATTTTGTGGTAGCGTAGTGTAGGGTTTTTAGGGTATATTCACACGGGCAGGGGTTCATAGTGAGTTTTCCGCTGGGAGTTTGAGCTGCGATGGAAAATTTTATGCAGCTCAAATTTGTAGCGGGAAACTTACTGTAAACCCCAGCTCGTGTGAATGTACCCTGTACGTTCACATTAGGGGGGGGGTCAAACCTCCAGCTGTTGCAAAACTTCAACTCTCAGCATGGACTCACAGACCGTGCATGCTGGGAGTTGTAGTTTTGCCACAGCTGGAGGCCCACTGGTGAAGAAAACCGTGTTAGGGAACAGACAAACTCAGTGCTTCCCCACCAGGGTGCCTCCAGCTGTTACAAAACGAACACTCCCAGCATGCACGGTCTGTCAGTGCATGCTGGGAGTTGTAGTTTTGCAACAGCTGGTGGCACACTGGTGGGGAACCACTGAGTTAGGTTCTGTTACCTAACTGTGTTTCCTCACCAGGGTGCCTCCAGCTGTTACAAAACGAACACTCCCAGCATGCATGGTCTGTCAGTGCATGCTGGGAGTTGTAGTTTTGCAACAGCTGGAGGCACACTGGTGGGGAACCACTGAGTTAGGTTCTGTTACCTAACTGTGTTTCCTCACCAGTGTGCCTCCAGCTGTGGCAAAACTACAACTCCCAGCATGCACTGATGGCTAAAGCGCATGCTGGGAGTTCTAGTTATGCAACAGCTTGAGGCACGTGTTCAGTGGCGTCGCCAGGGGGGGGGGGGGCAGAGGGGGCCACAGCCCCCCCTACATCATGATTGGCCCCCCCTTGTGCCCCCCTAGCAGCAGTAGGTCACTAGCAGCTCTCATGGCCATCAGGGGGGTACCGCTAGTTCACCAGTAAGGGGCATCCTTTTTTTAAATAAACCTTCAGCCTGCAGCCCTGTCACCACGCAGGGGCCGCGCTATGCAGACTGGGAAGAGCAGACAGGAAGCTCCTCCCCCTCTCTCACTCCCCTGTATACTGGACCTTGTGGAGCAGGCCCGCTGTGTGTATACAGGCCCGGACACCACCAGTATGGAAGACTTACCTGCCCAGTGCCCACTGCTCATGCTGCCCTTTTAAAGTAAGTAACTTGCTTGGGGGAGAGGGGGAAAGTTGTAGTTCGGGAGACAGTGGGAGGTAGTTCAGTGTTTCCCAACCAGGGGGCCTCCAGCTGTTGCAAAACTACAACTCCCAGCATTCCTTTGGCTTTATGAGCATACTGGGAGTTGTAGTTTTGCAACAGCTGGAGGCCCCCAGGTTTGGAAACACTGATCTATCTATCAATCAATCTATCTATCATCTATCTATCTCATATCTATCCATCCATCCATGCATCTAACTTTCTATCTATCTGTCTATCTATCTATCTTTCTCATATCTATCTATCTATCTCATATCTATCTATCTAACTCAGATAGATGAGATAGATATGAGAGATAGATAGGTAGATAGATGATATATAGATAGATACATAAATATATATAGATAGATAGATAGATAGATATGAGATAGATAGATAGATAAATAGATGATATATAGATAGAGAGATGATATATAGAAAGATACATAAATAGATGGATAGATAGATGATAGATAGACAGATCGATAGATAGATGATAGATACATAGATATGATATAGATAGATAGATAGACAGATAGATAGATAGATGATAGATACATAGATATGATATAGATAGATAGATGATAGATAGACAGATAGATATATAGATGTTAGATACATAGATATGATATAGACAGATAGATAGATGATAGAAAGAT
>NW_026610193.1:0-17008 GCF_029499605.1 Hyla sarda | reverse complement strand
TGATAGGCCTATTGCCACCCTTCCCAAGAGCAATAGGTGATGCAGAAATAAAGGATTGTCCACAACCACTGTTAACTGAAAACTTGCTGGAACTTTTACTGAAGAATTTCTGTACATGTGGTAATAGTAACCGTCCAGATAACAGAGTCTCTATGCATATAGCTTGAGCAGTGATTGACAGTCGGTTGGGATCAGATAAGCCCAATTTAGCTTCTTAAGGATTGTATAGCAGAGATCTGCTCGATTTAGGGGAGTATTTAGGTCCAGTGATCTTGCGATAAATAGCGGAAAATTGCTTAGTCTATCCGCTATGTTAGAGGCCTAGGCCGCAAGGCTTTGGCCTAGTAAATCGTCTTGTAAGCTGCGGAGGTCCTACCTCTTCCAGAGTCAGCAACCCAAGAGAGGGATCAAGATGGCGCAGGTCCCTTATATGGGCAGGGGCTGGCCGTTTTGGATTGGTCTGTAACAACTGTCACTCACCGTTACAGTGCATTGTGGGTGAACACATCATGGGAACCTCCAAAGGTTCTGTAGCAAAACCATAGAGTTCTAACCTAATCACGTGACCCGCAGGTCCTGTTACGCTCCAAACAGGTAGATGACTAAATATATACATATTTATACTTATATTTATTTTAATAAGAACTGCTATGTAGTCATCGACTAAGTGAGAGGTGACAAGGGGAAAACTATAAAAGAGAGACCCCGACGTCCTAGGGACTCTGACTATGGGGACCTCTATATAGGTAACGTATACAATACGGTACTGGGACAACACAAATGTATTACAGGTAATAGAGGGGAACAATGTATTATAGTTAATAGAGGGGCATATTGTATAACAGTTATCACAGATAGATGGCATAAGCTGGCAGCCTCAACTGCACCTAGATTTCTCAAGAGGCATGTTCCTCTTCATAAATCCAACTCGAAAATTTATTGGTGGGGGCCTTTCTTAATTCCCCCATTGGTCAACCAAGCTTTATCACAGTGGCTCATTCTGTTTGAAAAATCTGACACATCTTTAGACTGACTGGTTTAAATTTTGAATGCTTCCTAGTGGGCTTAATTTGTGTCCAAATGCTGCACCCAATTTTTGACACACAAAGTTGCTCCTGCTCTGGACAGTTCCTGAGAAGAACTGAGGTGTTAGCAGGGAGCACTGTGGTCAGACTGAAAAGAACTACTCAACTTCCTCTGGAGCATATAACAGCTGATAAATACTGGAAGGATTAAGATGTTTTAATAGAAGTAATTTACAAATCTGTTTAACTTTCTGGCACCAGCTGATTTGAAAAAAATTGTTTACTATCGGAGTACCCCTTCAACTGGTGCCAGAAAGTTAAACAGATTTGTAAATTACTTCTATTAAAAAATCTTAATTCTTCCAGTACTTATTAGCTGCTGAATACTACAGATGAAATTATTTTCTTTTTGGAACACAGAGCCCTCTGCTGACATCACGAGCACAGTGCTCTCTGCTGACACCTCTGTCCATTTTAAGAACTGTCCAGAGTAGGAGAAAATCCCCTTAGCAAACATATGCTGCTCTGGACAGTTCCTAAAAAGAACAGAGATGTCAGCAGAGAGCACTGTGCTCGTGATGTCAGCAGAGAGCACTGTGTTCCAAAAAGAAAATAATTTCCTCTGTAGTATTCAGCAGCTACTAAGTACTGGAAGGATTAAAATGTTTTAATAGAAGTAATTTACAAATCTGATTAACTTTCTGGCACCAAAAAAAAAATAATAATAATAATATAATATATATATATATATATATATATATATATATATATATATATATATATATATATATATAATTTTTTTTTTTTTTCGCCGAAGTACCCCTTTAAGGTATATGTCCTTTTTTTTAAATAAAGGAAAATGGATATGTCTCTTTGTATGATATAGTGTTACATAAATAGTTTGGGAAATCATTTTTTAAAAGGCATACTAACCTACCTGGGTCTCCTGTAGCTCCTGGTGCCTCAATTGTGACTCTGCCTCCTACTTCCGAGATGGACTCGTTTCAGCAGGAACTACTAATAAGTGTTTACAGCTACACCCTGTCTCAGTCTCATTGACTGAGTGGATCCTCACTGCTGAGATAAGTCCATCTCTGAAATAGGAAGAAAAGAGATGTGTAACATACCGGAGGATGTCACTTTGGGACCTGTTGGAAACTCAGGCAGAAAAATACTGTATGCCTTTTTTTAACAGCGGCCCAAGCAAAACATTACATGCCCAGAATTCCCCTATAAAATTAATAATTACAATTTTTATATGTCTTATAGGATAAAATTAGAAAAAAAGTTTTTCCGTTTTTGCACTTTCGTTATTTCCTCATTACCTTTTAAAAATCATAACCCTTTTAATTTTCCACCTAAAAATCCTTATTACAGCTAATTTTTTGTGCCAACAATTCTACTTTGCAATGACATTAGTCATTTTACCCAAAAATCCATGGCGAGATTGGCAAAAAAATCATTGTGCGCCAAAATTGAAGAAAAAATGCCATTTTGTAACTTTGGGAGCTTCCGTTGCTATGTAGCACATTTTTCCTTATTCTGTAGGTGCATACGATAAAAATGATACCCTACTTTTATAGGTTTGATTTTATCTTACTTCTGGAAAAAATCATAACTACATGCATGAAAATTTTAATGTTTAAAAATGTCCTCTTCTGACCCCTATAACTTTTTTTATTTTTCCGCATATGGGATGTATGAAGGCCCATTTTTTGCGCCATGATCTGAAGTTTTCCTCAGTACCAATTTGTTTTGATCAGACTTTTTGATAACCAAAAATACGCTATTTTGGACTTTTGATTTTTTTTTACGTGTATGCCATTGACCATGCGGTTTAATAAATTATTTATTTTTATATTTCAGACATTTTCACACGCAGCAATACCATATATGTTTATATTTATTGACATGGTTTTTTTTAGATGGGAAAAGTCGGGTGATTTAAACTTTTATTAGGGAAGGGGTTAAATCACATTTATTAACTCTTTTTTTTTTTTTTTTTTTGCAATGTTATAGCCCCCATAGGGGGGCTATAACATGCAGTACATTGATTGCCAGCACTGTTCAATGCTATGCCATAGCATTACATTGATCAATGTTATCAGTGGTCGATTGCTCAAGCCTGGATCTCAGGCTTTGAGCAATCAATTGCCGATCGGAGGCAGGTGAGGGACACTGCGCTCGCATTCTAGCTGATCGGGACAGCGTGGTTTCACCGCTGTGGTCCCGATCAGCCCCACTAAGCAACCAGGAGTGCTTTTTGTTACAGTCTAAACGTGGCAATCAACTTTGATCGCCGCGTCTAAAGGTTAATAGCGCACATCAACGTGATCGGTGATGCATTAGCCGCCTGGACGACCCGATATGACCGCGTGACCCCACGTTATATTGCGAGAGAGGGTTCAGAATGTACAGGTATGCCCTGCGTCCTTAAAGGACAACTGCAATGGAAAACACTTATCCCCTATTCACAGCGGGGGGGGGGGTTATGTCCCAGCGTTTGGACCACCCCGCGATCAAACACTGTGGATAGGGGATAAGTGTTTTCCGCTGCAGATGTCCTTTAAGGGGTTAAAGAAGTTGTGTCAACATAGTCCTATGTCTGAATGAATGTATATTTATATTGTGTAGATTGCTAATATAATTACACTATGTAATATTACATGTTTGGAGGGGCAAGCTGTGCATAACTAGCTTGCCCCCTGACTGGTGAGCAGTTAAGAGGTTAAGAAATATAAAGGCAAGGTTTTAGCCCCCTCCCCCGCCTGTAAAAATTGTTGGTAACTATAGTGGTATGTCCCATGGGTGGGGGGGAAGGAGTGCACCAATCAGGTGTTTAATAGTTTCCCGGGCTTTCAGGGGTCCTCCCCTGGGAATTTATAGCTTTGGTGCCTCCCTTCCCCCCCTCAATCTGCCCAGGACCCGGAGTTTTGACTGCTGGTTGGTATGTGTCTGCCCTTTATTTATGGCCCGGATGGAGCAGGAGGGTGAGGGCTGGCATGCTCCCTTGTGGCTGAGCTGGCCTCCCCTCCTGTTGTGCCACAGGCTTGTAGTGCTGGTGATCCTGATTAAAACGCTCATTACCTGGTTAAAAACGGTTCAGCGGTTCTTCAGATATCTTTATTTTTAGTTTTCTGTTATTCCCTGGCTTGGGACTCAGTGGGAGGTCTTATCATCTGGGACTCGGCCACACGTCATTATAGCTGGGCGGAGCTGCCGCCCGGCTCATGAATATTCATGAACTTATCCTCGTGGCCCTCCCCACCAGACCTAGAAAAAGGAGTTAGACTACGAGGATAAGTTCATGAATATTCATGAGCCGGGCGGCAGCTCCGCCCAGCTAGAATGACGTGTGGCCGAGTCCCAGATGATAAGACCTCCCACTGAGTCCCAAGCCAGGGAATAACAGAAAACTAAAAATAAAGATATCTGAGGAACCGCTGAACCATTTTTAACCAGGTAAGAAGCGTTTTAATCAGGATCACCCGCACTACAAGCCTGTGTAACAGGTTTAGTGCGGGTGATTCTGATGACAGATTTCCTTTAAGTCAATAAAGGTCATTTAACCCTTTCAATAATAAAAGTTTGGTTTGTCCCCCTTTTCCCCATCCCAAAAAAATTAATAAATTAAGTGTATGTATATGTATATGTGTATGTCTGTATGTATGTGTGTATGTATGTATATATATATATATATATATATATATATATATATATATATATATATATATGTATATAAATATATATGTATAACTGAACAAATAAAATGCTGTGTATTGCAGACATGCACGTATGTGGTATCGCCGCATGCGTGCATGTCTGGGGTATAACAATATGTCGTCGTTTGAAGTGCTCCGTCTATGGCGTACGCGCAAATATAAAATAAGAAATCAAATAAAATACATTTTAATGAAAAGAAATAAATAAATATAAAATTTAAATATATATGTGAAATACATAAATAAATAATATTGGTATAATTGAATAGTTACATATGACAGTTCTGATTAGCATATTTGATCATTTTTTCTACCGTATGTATGAATAAACGGCGATTTCAAAATCCACAGAAAACGGCAAGGGTACTGCGGACTACTTCTGATCACGGCGCAAACTATTTGAGCCCTCATACGGTCCCCTCTCATTTACCCAGCTCCTCACCCTGCCCGCACTAGCACCTTCCCCCTTATCCCCCCCCTGCCCACTGCGACCGCCCCCCCCCCTCCCCATCACCTCTCCGCCCTGTGTTCCCCCCTGCTGCTGCTGCTGTCCTTCTTCCTCCTGCCTCTCCAATGCCCCCCGTGGAGGGGTAGTGAGTGTTTTGGCGGAGTGCCTGCGACCCGGCGGTCTCCAGCGTGCCTTGTCCCACGCCTGCGGCGGTGGTGAAGTGGTTCTTCCAGCTGTTGGCTTCTCCATCTTCTGAAATTGGTGAGTGTTCTGATGCGGGGCTTGGCCCCTTCCCCGGTTAGTGTGCTTATGGCTGTTCTGTGCAGTGTTCGTCCTTTTGTTTCTGTGTGTATGTTGAGTTCGGTCTCTGGTTGGGAGTTGGGTACGTCTCTTCTTGACAGGGTGCTTTGGTAGGGTATCATTTTCTGCGGTGCACGCTTGGGTGAGTGCTCTTTTGGCCTTACGCTCTGGGTGGCCGGGGTTTGGCGGACTTGGCTCCTGAGGCTTGTTCCTTATCCTGAATCGGTGGGTGCCGCCCAGTTACGGTTTTGTTTCTTTTGGTTTTCTCCCCCTTTGTTTGGTTTATCTCTCCGTCTTTAGCTGCAGTCTCTCTTCGCTGCTCCATTTGTCCTAGTGTATTTGTCTGTTTTTCCTGCTTTGCTCCCAATCTCTGGTAGGCATGGGACTTCTGTATGTCGTTCTGGGTTCTTTAGCTGATGTGTTCGGTGGGGAGGTTTCGCTTGAGTCTCCGGTGGGTAGGTTTCGTTTGAGTCTCTGTTTGCCTTGCCTTGTGAGTTCTTCTGTTCGTGGTGGTATTCCTGAGGGTGATTCTCCTGTGCTCTACGCTTGTGGGGGTGTGGTTTGTTGTTGCAAGGCTGACACGCAAATTGTGAAGCGTTCCATATTTTGTGCTCGCTTCGGCAGCACATATGTTAAAATTGGAACAATACTGAGTAGATTAGCATGGCTTCCGCATGCCGCGTGGGCGTTGGTCTGCTGCTTTCCTGTGGTCAGGGTGTGATTGCGTTTTCTCTGTTTTGGTTTCTTTGGAGCTCGCTAGGTGCCCTGGTTCCGATCCTTGCTGGTTTCCTGATTGTTCCATGTGGAATATGGTTCTGGGCGGAGTTTTTTCCTGCAGGTTGTCTCTTGCCCCCGAGGGTGTGTGGTATCTGTGCCCCCGCATATGTGCCCCGGGTGCGCTAAGGGCTGACGTTTCGGTTGGGGTTTTTTTCATGAGTCGTGCAGTGGACAGGCCTGCTTTCTGTCCCCCGTTGCAGCTCACGGGGAGCTCACTCTGCTCCCGGATGTGGCCAGTTTGGTTGGTTGTTGGTGTGGTTTTGTTTCCCAGTGGTGCTGCTGGGTGGTTTAGTCCTGGGTCTTGGTAGTCAGTGGTTTTCTGCCATGCTTGGGTTTTGTTTGCGCTTTTTCCCTTGGTATTGGTTGTGGGACTTTGGGTGCTTGCTTCGTCCGCTCATGTTCTGGACTTGTAACGATACTGTGTGGGTTGGCATAGCCCCTGCACTTGGAAGTGCTCTAATTGGGCTTACTTTTCTTCTTTTCTGGGGTGTGATTTGAGTGATCGTGGCGTGTTGTCGGTCTGACTTTCGGGGAGTTGTTACTGCTATTACTCTTTCGGATTTCTTCCTGTGCTTGGCTTGTTGCACCTAGTGCTTCGCTGTTTGGAGTTACGATTTATTTTGGGGCTGTGCTCCCTGAGGTCGGTATTGGGTGTTGACGCTTTGTCCCGTTTTTTCTCTGGCAGTGGTTCCGGAGGTTGCTCCCTCGGGCGGAGTCGGAAGGTTTGCTTGTGTGGCTTGCCCGTTGGTCATCGTGGAGAGTGGTGTATATTTCTTGGTCCGCTTTGGTGGCTCCTGCGACTTGGTTGCACTCACGGTAAGGCGTTTGCGAGTGGTTGGTTTGGTGTGGAGGCCGGGATGTCTACAGTCGAGGTGGGTCCCGGAGGTTCCAAATGTGTCTGTGGATAGGGGATTTGTTTTTCGTACCTGGAACACCCTTTGTAGTAACCTTCCAGGCTCTGATGCTTCATTCCTATTTTGTTTTCATAGGATGTGATGACAGAAGTTAACTGCTGTGTCACCTCTCCAAGGAGGTTCGAGATTTGGGCTGTGTTCTCCGTGCATCCAAATAACATTCTTAGTATGTGCCGCCGGGTATCTTCACCTGTTCATGTGAATCACCTTCTATTCAAAAAAAATAAAAAAATAAAAATAAAAAAAGGTGGGTGGCTGTCCCACTGTGCTGCGATCCAGTGGGGAGCGGTTGGCGCATGACAGGGGGTAATTTTTTATTTTCTGCTTTGCGGTTGGTGGGATGTTGGTGTGTACCTAGGGGCTGGGCCCGCGAGTGGGTGGCCTTGCTTTCGACGACCGGTTGTTCCTGTCAGTTTTTGGGTCACTTGGTGGCAGCTACGGGTCGGATTTTTGGTTGTCGCTTTTGCGTCGTTTTGCTCATCCGAGGTTTTGCGCTGGCTTTTTTCGGGGCTATGTGGATGGGGCCCTTCTTTTCTCCTTGTCTGGCACTGGGGTGTCTGTTTTTTGGGTGCCTATTTTGTGCGTTTTGCGAAACAGTAAAAAAAAAAAAAAAAAAAAAAAAATAAAGGCCCTTTTGTCCGAGACTGCTTCGGCGATCCGGGTAGCACAGCTTGTGCTGCATGGGGGTCAGCGAATGACTGTTTTTTCGGGTTTTCGTCCTA
This sequence comes from Hyla sarda, assembly GCF_029499605.1. Lineage (NCBI taxonomy): Eukaryota > Metazoa > Chordata > Amphibia > Anura > Hylidae > Hyla > Hyla sarda. The sequence continues at coordinate 9,100 of NW_026610193.1, read as the reverse complement.
TTGCTTGGCTGGGCGGCTGTGGGGCACCCCCCCCCCCTTTTCTTTTTTGCTCCCTGCCCCCGATTATTCAGTTTCGAGTTTTTTGTCTGTTTTGGGTTTTGCTTTTCTTTGTTAGGATGGGGTGTTGTGAGTTTGAGATTTGCCCTCTTTTGTATCGGGGCCGGCGGAGATGGCTTGGTTTCCGGAGAGGGTAGTGCAGCGCATAGGGCGCTGGCGTTCTGCATGTTTCGCATATGTGTTATGTTTTGCGGGCGATTTCCGCAAGGTGGTGCGAGTGCCGCGGCACTCTTCGGTGTATGTGCGAGTCTGGGAGATGAGTTCACACGAGAGTTATTCAAAAAAAAAAAAATTATAAATAAATAAAAATAAATAAAAGAAAAAGGTCCTGGCGGCAGGTACCTTGGGTTTCCTGGAGAGGAAATGTGTTGGACGGATTTCCTGGAGAGGAAATGTGTTGGGTGGGTTTCCTGGAGAGGAAATGTGTTGGGTGTGTCCGGGGGGCTGAGGTGGCCCCAGGTGTTGGCTATCCAGTATCTCTTGGTCGGGGTTGGAGCCCAATGTAGGGCTAACTGGTCTCCTCCGTGGCGGTAAGAAGATGGTGAAAGCGGGGTCAACCCGGGGTAGACCTCCACACAGGACAGTGTGACAGCACCTCTCGGGTTGGCAAGAAGCCAATCGGTGTCTTTGTTACAGTTAAATTTTTATTTATATAAATAATTTTATAAATGAAGCTGTGGCCGATCCCCACCCACGAAAAAGTTGAATTGTTGTTGTGTCAGTTATTATTTAATTATTTATTGTAATATGGGGGAGGGGTAGTTATAGCCTGCTAGGAGGTAATTGGGTCTCAACAGTCTGGAGGGGCAAGCTGTGCATAACTAGCTTGCCCCCTGACTGGTGAGCAGTTAAGGGGTTAAGAAATATACAGGCAAGGTTTTAGCCCCCTCCCCCACCTGTAAAACTTGTTGGTAACCATAGTGGTATGTCCCATGGGTGGGGGGGAGGGAGTGCACCAATCAGGGGTTTAATAGTTTCCCGAGCTTTCAGGGGCCCTCTCCTGGGTATTTATAGCTTTGGTGCCTCCCTCCCCCCCTCAATCTGCCCAGGACCCGGAGTTTTGCCCTCCCTCCCTTTTTTGTATCTCTGTTTATTGTAAGTCACAACTTGGCGGTAAGAAGACGGTGAAAGCGGGGTCAACCCGGGGTAGACCTCCACACAGGACGGTGTGGCAGCACCTCTCGGGTTGGTAAGAAGCCAATCGGTGTCTTTGTTAGAGTTAAATTGTTATTTATATAAGTAATTTTATAAATAAAGCTGTGGCCGATCCACACCCACGAAAAAGTTGAATGGTTGTTGTGTCAGTTATTATTTAATTATTTATTGTAGTATGGGGGAGGGGTAGTTATAGCCTGCTAGGAGGTAATTGGGTCTCAACAGTCTTGTACAGTACTATAAATGTAAAGCATAATGCAGTGGGATGACAAATCTGCACTTGAGCTGCAGATCTACAGCGTTTCTGCAGCAAAATCTGCAATGCTACAGATTTATAGCAGATTTTTATTCCCTATTAAAGACAGTGGTTAAAATATCCCAAATATTTGCAGCATTTCCCATACAAAATTTAACAAGCTGTGGATATGAAATCTGGACAGGTGAATTTCCAAACAGATATATTGCAGAATTCTTGGAGAATCCCCTTTGCTGCTTCAGTATTGTTAGGGATTTTCTGCACAGAAATGTTGTGCAGAAAATCCACAGCACATGGGCTACTTGGGGTCATTCCCTTGGAACATATGCATGTCATAGAAGAAATGTTCACCTTAGGGCCCTCCACTTAGTAATGAAGCCCTCCTTTGTTACGTTGCCCACCTTATTGTCCCTCACTTAGTAATAATGTCCCCTTATTTTCCCCTTCATAGTTATAATGCCCCCTCATTGTTGACACATAGTAATATGTTCTATTCATTTCACCCACTTAGTAATAATACCCCTTTATTCCCACGTATTAATAATGCTCCCATTACTCCTAGTTAGTAATAATGCCCTCATTGCCTCCACTTATTAATAAGCCCCCTTGCCCTCACTTAGTGCTAATGCCCCCTTATTGATTCTACCAAGTACTAATGCCCCCTAATTGATCCTACCAAGTACTAATGCCCCTTATTTCCCCCACTAAAATAATTCTCCCTCATTTTTAAATAAAGGACTCCCACTTAGTAATAATGTCTCCTCATTTCCCTAATTTAATAAGAGTGCTCACTAATGGCCTCCACTTAATAAAAATCCCCTTTTATTACTACCGCTCAGTAGTAATGCACCTTCATTGATCCTACTTAGTACTAATTCCCCCTTATTGCCCCAGTAAGTAATAATGTCTCCTCATTGCCTCTTAGTAATAATATTCCCTCATATCCTCTTAGTAATAATATCCCCTCATATCCTCTTAGTAATAATATCCCCTCATATCCTCTTAGTAATAATATCCCCTCATATCCTCTTAGTAATAATATCCCCTCATATCCTCTTACTAATAATATCCCCTCATATCCTCTTAGTAATAATATCCCCTCATATCCTCTTACTAATAATATCCCCTCATATCCTCTTAGTAATAATATCCCCTCATATCCTCTTAGTAATAATATCCCCTCATATCCTCTTAGTAATAATATCCCCTCATATCCTCTTAGTAATAATATCCCCTCATTGCTCCCGCTTAGTAATAATATCCCCTCATTGCTCCCGCTTAGTAATAATATCCCCTCATTGCTCCCGCTTAGTAATAATCCCCTTCTTTTTTCTCCCAATTAGTAATAATTCTCTCTGCTCCCTCCCTCTGCTCCTACTTATTAGTAATGCCCCTCATTGATTTCCACTTAGTAGTAATGCTCTCTCATTTCCCTCTCAGTAATAATGCCCCCTCATTGCCACAATTTAGTAATATTTCCCTCTAATTCCCGCACGCCCCCTCATTTACCACATTTAGTAATTATTCCCCCTAATTGGTCTTACTTATTAAATGTGCCACCTTATTGCTTTCCATTTAATAATGCCCCCTCATTGCCCTCTTATTAATTATGACCCCTCATTGCCTCCATTTAGTAATAATGCCCTATTTTGAAACTTAGTAATAATTCCCTTTCACTCTTCCCACTTATTAGTACCACTATTAGTATTGCTACTACTTGCCGAAAAAATGCCCCTTCATTGCCCTCACTTAGAACTAATGCCCTCTCATTGATCTCACCTAGCACTAATGCCCCCTTATTGCCCCCACTTAGCAATAATGCCCCCTTATTGCCCCCACTTAGCACTCTTGCCTCCATTTACCTAGCATGCTCCCACAATGCTGCTCAGTATATTTTTAGTAAAAAAAAAAAATCACAGAAAAAAGTCCACATTTACTGGTTACTGATATAAGGGCAGGTTAGGCACTTATACCCATGATGATGCAGATCAGCCACAAGGGAAGGTCACACAGGGGCAAAATACTGATGAACAACCACTCACACACCTAATACTCATGAAGGGGGTAGTTGCTTATTATTATAGTTGCACACAGATAAGCCATATACAGGGGTGGCAGTGGCATGATAGCATGTAGTGCACCATGCTGGCTTACAACCTATTAGTGACGCCCATACTATTCCATCAGGTGGACTGCCCAGCATCTTATATAGGCACAACCCACAATAAACTGACACCTGAGACACCACCCAGCATCACAAGGCCGGACTACACCATAGAAAAGTATACTAGACAGGATAAACATGAGGTATTAGGTGATATTTTGGCCAAAAAGCTCGCAACCCACGTCAAGAGTCCTCAGTCTCTTGTGAGTCCTTACACTAACATTATAGAAAAAAATCTGAGAAAAATGGGACAAAAATCATTTAAAACAAATGTGGCATTTTTCAGTGATTTTTATCAAATTTTTCCGGGATTTTTTTCCATCTACTTTCAGTCCTTTTAACATAAGAAATGTTTGATCATTTGCAGGGATGCAGTCACAGCATCTCAAAGGCTGCAGGCTTTGTATTCATATGCATTTGTGTCTGCCTTTCGCAAGGAGATATAGGGCACAAGCAGGGCAGGGACCCCATTTGATCTTCAAAATGGGGCCCCAACTATTTGCTTTGAACGACAAGATAAATTAACTTGGAAAACCCCTTTAGCAAATACAATTGACTTTGTTATTGACAAGATAAAGTAAGAAAAAGTTAATTGAAAAAAAATATATATAAAAAATTGTCTAAATTATTGTACACAAAATGTAAATGTATATTGTTTGGATTAATATTGTAATTACTCTATGTAATTTTACATGTTTTGTACTGCCACCTAGTGGGGAAATGATGAATCTGTGTATCAGTTTTTGTTACACTCAGACATTGTCTTCTATCAGTGTGTGTCTAGCACAATAATATACGGCAGAGTCCTCAGTCTTCATGTTGGTCATTTGTAGATATAACAGGTTATTACTGTTATCTCTGGAGATTGTGAATCGTCCATTAACAGAATCATGATAGTATATGCTGCCCCCATTGCCACTAATAGCAGAGACCCACTGTAATCCTCCGCCAGGACTCTGTCTAACCCAGCTCATATAGAAGCTACTGAAGGTGAATCCAGAAGCCGTACATGAGGCTCTATAGGAATTCCCGGGCTTTATCACCACCGGGTCTGATGACTGGACAAGTTGCTGAGACTGGACACCTGGAAAATAGAGAGAATAAGGTGACATCCATAGAAACATCTCATCATAGTGATAGTAATATCTTTATTGTAATGTTCTAGTAATGGTCACCTGACAAGCAGGCCAGTGATATAAAGAGGAGCAGGAAAGTCTTCATTGCTGCTGGGTGTAGATGTAGGAGGTGATGTGTGATCCGTCATCACTGTCTTTATTATGGGGGAGATAGGAAGTGACGTCACCTCATTTACATATTATGGGACATATATACATCTGTCGCTCTGTTATACTGTGTATGTGAATAAAGACATAGGGGTCTGAAAGTAATACCCAGTGTAATAAATTAGGACTTTTCAGAATTACCTAATTTTAAATGTAATTTTGTAAATAAAGAGATGTCTGCTATATTACAAACGGCAGTCATCACTTTATTTGCACATTGTGAGAAATATATTGGTGACTTTATTTTATCTATCTGAAACAGTAGGTAGAATCAACAGTAGTAGAATCAACTGGCCAACTGCGGGCCAAATGGAGACCATGGCCACCAGTTGTCCGTCCTTCCCCGTTTTGGTAGCTCCTGGCTCCCAACCAGGGGCGGATCCAGAGTGGAGTCTCGGGAGGGGCACTATTAGAGTGTTTTGTGTTGGCGGACAGAAAACAAGATGTTGCTCACGGAACTTACAATATTATTAAATGTATCATACAGTCCTAACCTTGTTTAAGACTCTTAGGCCATGTTCACTTGTTAGAATAATTATCAAATATACCAATTGCCACAGAATGGGAAAGCGCTAAAGAAGTTTTTACCATTTAAAACTACAGCTCCCAGTATGACCTAAGTAGTGGTGAGGGGATGCTGGGAGTTGTTGTTTCACCCATCATTACTGTAGAACTTTCAAGTGACTCCAGCTCTGATGGGACATAGTGAGGGGAATACAGAATGATATCAGTGACTACAGGTGACATCTTCTCTATAGAAAGGAGAATACACAATGATATCAGTGACTACAGGTGACGTCTTCTCTATAGTCTTTCCTTATCTAATTCAGATGTACATACCACCGGGACTTGTTCCAGCTATATTTTCTCTCAGCAGAACTTGACTCCCAGATGGTTTCTATGTCAGCGGATTCTGATCCTCTATATGAAAACAATAATTATTATAATACTGCCAAACACTGTATTCTTCAAATACAATACCGCCACACACCCTCTGAATATAATTCTGACACACTGTACCTCCTGAATATACAACACACCGTACCCTCTGTATATAATACCGCCACACACCGTACCCTCTGAATATAATACTACCACACACTGCACTCTCTGAATATAATACTATCACACACTGTGTTCTCTAAATTTAATGCTACCAAACACTGCACTCTCTGAATATAATACTATCACACACTGCCCTCTCTGAATATAATACTACCACACACCGTACCCTCTGAATATAATACTACCACACACTGCACTCTCTGAATATAATACTACCACACACTGCACTCTCTGAATATAACTTGCTGTGCATTACACCCTCTGAATAAAATACCCAAATGTTTTGTGGCCCATAAAAAATGTACCACCCCAGAAATTCCTCATCATATACACTATACTTCTGAAATGCAGAACACTCTGTGCCTTCACATATAGTAATAATGCCCCATCTTGTGCCCCTACATATACTAGTTATGACCCGTCCTGTTCCCCCCACATAATAATAATGCCCTCTGTCCTGTGCCCCTAACATATATTGCCCCCTGTGCTGTGCCCTTCACATATAATGCCCCCGTTCTTTGCCCCTCACATATAATGCCCCCATCATGCGCCCCTCACATATAATGCCCCTTGCTGTGCCCTTCACATATAATGCCCCCGTTTTTTGCCCCTCACATATAATGCCCTCATCATGCGCCCCTCACATATAATGCCCCCTGTGCTGTACCCCTCACATATAATGCCCCCTGTGCTGTGCCCCTCACACATAATGCCCCCATCCTGTCCCCTCAGGGGGCATTATATGTGAGGGGGACAGCACAGGGGGCATTTTATGTTTGGGGCACATGAAAGGAGCATTATTTGTGAGGGGCACAGCACAGGGGGCATTATATATGAGGGGTGCATGATGGGGGCATTATATGTGAAGGGCGCATGATGGGGGCATTATATATGAGGGGCGCATTATGGGGCATAATATGTGAAGGGCACAGCACAGGGGGCATTATATGTGTGGGGCATAGCACAGGGGGCATTATATGAAATAATGCCTCCTGTGCTGTGCCCCTCACATATAATGGCCCCTGTGCTGTGCCCCTCATGTATGATGCCCCCTGTGCTGTGCCCCACACATATAATTTATATGTGTGGGGCACAGCACAGGGGGCATTATATGTGAGGGGCACAGCACAGGGGGCATTATATGTGTGGGACACAGCACAGGGGGCATTATATGTGTGGGACACAGCACAGGGGGCATTATATGAAATAATGCCCCCTGTGCTGTGCCCCTCACATATAATGCCTCCTGTGCTGTGCCCCTCACATATAATGCCCCCTGTGCCCCACACATATAATTTATATGTGTGGGGCACAGCACAGGGGGCATTACATGTGAGGGGCACAGCACAGGGGGCATTATATGTGAAGGGCACAGCACAGGGGGCATTATTTCATATAATGCCCCATGTGCTGTGCCCCTCACATATAATGCCCCGTGCTTTGCCCCACACATTTAATGCCCCTGTGCTGTGCCCCTCACATATAATGCCCCCTGTGCTGTGCCCCACACATATAAATTATATGTGTGGGGCACAGGGGGCATTATATGTAAGGGGCACAGCACAGGGGGCATTATATGTGAGGGGCACAGCACAGGGGGGGGGGGCCTGCCATGTGCTCTTCCCATATAATGCCCCCTGTGCTTTGCCCTACACATTAAATATTCCCTTTTTCCAAGTTTTAAATCCCCCTCCCCCTCCTCCTGTATATAATTTCCCCAAATCCCCTGGCCCCTGTGCATACTCTTCAGTACTCACAGTATGCGGGCTGCAGGGACAGGATCTCCGGCGACGTCATCGCGCCGGCCTCTAGTGGATCGCGTCCCCGCAGATCACACACTGTGTAATCACAGCGTGTGAAAGTTCAGTGAATGGTGGAGCAGGAGCTTACAGCTTCGGCTCCACCATGCAAGGTGGTGGGGCGGGTGCTGCGTGCGGCAATCTCGGGGGGGGGGGGGGGGGGGGGGGCAATTGCCCCGTTAGCCCCCCCCCCCCCCCCTGGATCCGCCACTGCTCCCAACACTTATTTATCGCCCATATTACAACCCCTCGATCAGTAAACTGGGTAGTTTATATTGTAAACTGGGTATTTTATTAAATAAAAACAGCGGCTGAGGTGACATAGTACACTGTATAACCAAAAGGCGGGTTTGACTACTATGTCTATGGGCCCCACCTTCTAAATATAATAGCTCCTGGTTGCTTGCCCGATGCCTCTGCCAGGCCTGGCTAGCCAAGCTAAGAGCACAACTTCAGTCTGCTGAGGACAGCATTGAAGCAGAACAGGTGAATATCCAATACTGTTTTATTTGTGGTGTCCCGGAGCAGGGTCACCTTTTGTTACTATGAACACTGTTGCCTCAACAGTCCTCAGAAAATGTTTAGGTCTATTTCTGTAAATGTATTGCTATTGCTATTTCTATATATGTATATGTCTTCTGCATGCACTGAGAAGATACAAGTACAAGGGGTTAACTACCTGTACCCAAAATCCTTATCTTTAATGTGTAAAGCTGGTAATATTTCACATGTCCACCCTTCAGCCAATTAAATGTTAAGGGCTGTCCTGTCTCCACCCTAGTCCCCAGGGACAGGAAAGTGACCTAAAGCACATGTGAGTTAGGCTCTGGCCTCTGGTAAGGTAACATCACCCAGCAGAAACTCTCACAACTTCAGTGGGAGTCTGACTCCCACTACAATATTTCAAGTTTGGGCAACAAGCTGCAACCTTTCTCGCATGTCCCGCTACAGGAGTAATACCAACACAAATAGATGCTTAAGGGACAAGAACAAAGCTAACAGGCCCTTAGCAAAGAAAGGAAGGCCTGTCTATAGCAATGGACTAGCATCTGGAGTCTCACTTCTGAATATACTTAGGTCAATGAGGTCTCAGAGTAACTTAAAGAAATGTAGGTAAGGGAGGGAGAAGTTGACCACGGAACACCTCAACTTCAGGAAGACCCTGAAGTATGCACTTACACTTGGGTAGCTGCCAGAACAGAAGTACAGCCAAGTCAAGACAGAATCAAGTCAAGTCATTCTAATGTCAAATTAGTCTAAAGTCAAGTCTCAAGTTATAGTCTAAAGTCTCAAGTGTCTAATTCAATCCTGCAAGTGCAGT
>NW_026610192.1:0-17014 GCF_029499605.1 Hyla sarda | reverse complement strand
AAAAAAAAACCTACATGTAAACTGTGAAGTGTTTTCCTAATCAATTCAATAAGGAAGAAAAACAGATATTTTGAAGCATGCAGTTGTTTTATGCCACAAAATACACTGCACAAAAACTACGGGCATCATTAAAATTGTCTTAGAGTACATTTACACGTACATTATTTACTGTGGAAATTCCACAGAGGAAGAACTGCCACAGAAATTCTGCAGACCCATTGTAGTGAATGGGTAGTGACAATTATCCAAATTGGCAGCAGAATTTCTGCAGTAGATTATGCAAGTGTGAACGTACCCTTAAAGGAAGATTATCTATGTAGTCCATAGCAACCAATCAAAGAGCAGCTTTTATTTCTCAATTTGCTCTGGTAAAATGAAGGCTTAGCTGTAATTGGATGCTATAGGACAATAGAGACTGCTTTCCTTTTAGACGGTTAAGGCTATGTGCACATCAGCGTTGTTCAAATCCTTTACATGTCTGTTATTGACACATAACGGAGGTCACTCATAACTCATATAAAACTGATGGAAAAAGATTTTATAAAACTTACATATAAAATACCGGACCGTTAATATCCATTTATCTCCATTAATGTCCGTTATTTTTTCACCAGTTATTTTATTTATTTATTTCTGAACATGCTCAATAGCAATAACTGATGAAATAACAGATAAAAATAAAGGAGTCTAATGGAGTTACTTTTGTCACCATAGACTTCAATGTTAAATCACTACATCCCTTATTATATCCGTTATTTATGGCGGAAAAAAACCCTGCAAGCACCTCTACATGTTTCGCCGCTCAGCCAATGGCTCAGCCATTGCCACTATTGCCTCTTGAGAAAGCCGCAGATGCGGCGAAACATGTAGAGGCGGCAATAGAGTGTATATTTTAAGTGATACCAAGATGATCTTTTGTTTCAATAGCCACTGAAGGGCTATATGATCATAAATTGGAGACTGTTCTCCTATAAACTGTTGCACCTATACTAGATCATCTGGTTATCAGTTTTAACCTATCTTTTGTACTGGGATTATATCTTTTAACAGTAAAAGTTACATTTTAGGGGTAGCATTCTAGGGGTTTTATACCCCGGGCTTTGGCCCAGGGGTTTGGTAAATTCTGCAGGTTAGATTAATGTCTTCCAACTCTCCATATAAAACGGTGGTAAACTCTGATTTATTGAGATATATTAGTAGATATTGGGATCCAAACTTACTCTGCGTTCCAGCTGTCTCTTGCTCTGCTGTTCCACCTCCAGTTTATCCTCAAACTCCTGCTGCATCCGTTTCTTTGTGAAGTCAATCTCACGTACAGATCGCTCGTACTTGAGCCGCCACTCCCCTCCTGCAAGGAAAACAGACAATGGAATATGTATTTTTTATTTAGAAAGGGAGAACAGATCTTATTGACCACTACTAAAACGTGAGCTGAGCTATATATAAAGTAAGGGGTGATAATACTACAGGATGCGGTCTTGTAAGGTCAGCTTTGGGAATGGTTTTCCCAATATCACAGGACAGGATAAAACACTTACATGGCTATACCTTCATATGCCTAAAGCGAAAAGGAAGAGCCAAGGAGAAACTAAACAACATCTATCCAGATGATTTAAAAATGACTGGTCCATTGTTCTTATGAAGATCATGACAATATATAGTCTTAAAATAAATAAACTTTTCACATAGTTTATGATCGGTCGGAGTCCGTTTGATATTGCCAGGGGAAGCAGGCGGCCTTATGCTCTATCCCAGGCTTGCTGCTGAATCTGACCATTATAAGTCTATAGAGCCCTGCAATGAATCGGATCAGGTGGCCAGCCAGGGAGTGAAGCACATAGCTGTGCTCTTCTCCATTTTACACTAAGAGGACGGAGAGAACCTCTGGATTAAGATTTCAACCAATCTAAACTTTTCACATGTCTGTGTGACATTTCAAAAAATATGCTTTGAATGGGTATGGTCACAAGAAAGACATATAAAAAAATGTAAATCGGTCAGAGCCTGTGTGTTCAGACCCCAACCAATCGCTAGAATGAGTGGGGAAAAGTGCATGCTTAGCGTGTTCTCTCTCGGCTATGTGTCACATGACAGACGCTTTTCGCGTTCTCTTTCTGCTAAACTTAGTGCGTTCTCTCTGAGTGTCACATACCCTGACCTTTTACTAGAATGAGCTGGGAGAACACGCTTCGTGCGTTATCTCCCGGCTATGTGTCACATGACTGAGATGGTCTGATAAAGCAAGTATATGGGATGACCTCACTAATACAGACACAGAGCGGGGAGAGAAGCACATAGCTACATGCTTCTCTCCCCTTCTTTAGTGATCGGGTCAGGGTCTGAACATTTAGACCCTGAACAATAAACTTTTCTCAATTTTTTTGCAATGACAGGTATACTTTAAGACTGGGAAAAGTATGCAAGAAAAGGAAAAGTCACCATTTATAAGAGCCTGCACAATAAACAAATGCACACCCTAAAATAGCCTATATCTGGGCATTGGCTCCAGTGAGATTGTTTTCTTCCATCTGGAGGAGAGGAATTTAGAAGAATGAGGTCAAGATGAAGAGTGATGAAGGGTCAACATACCAGAATCATCATCATCCATCTCTCCATTTAGCTCTGCTGCGCGGATCAGTCGGGCTTCCATCACCTCTACTTCCATGGATTCCAACTGCTTTTTAAGTGCATCATATTTAGCCTAGACATAAAGACAACAGGTTAGAGGGTATTACTGAGCCCATATCCGTATAACACAGTTCATTTGCTTTGAGATATTAAGGATCCTGATGAAAAAGGACAAAGACACAGTAATCACACCTGACGTCGGCATTGGTAAATAGGAGCAGCCTTCTGAATTTTATACAGACAGATTGGTGGAACAGATGAGATTATATCCTGTAGGTCAATGACAACTTTACCCCAGGGAAAGTTACATATGTCTGCATAAGCAGATTCCCATATTCTGTATAAAACTAACGCACTTGCTTCAGTTAAACTGTTGTGGGTATAATAAAATATTTCTTGCATCCTCTCCACAGCAAAGAGCTACAATATAACGTGAAAGAAGATAGCAGAAGACTAAGCAAAAATAACCAAATATCTTACAAGAGAATAAGATAGAATGCAGCAGACCTAGCCTTACTTTATTCTAACTTTAACATTAGTTTTATATATTATGAGGTTGGGGATATTGTATGGCTTCGGTTGTACTACATGAAGATTGTATTGCAACATTGCATCTAAGAACTTTCAATGTTCTTTAGTTGTGACTCTCAGCTTATCACGACTTTAACAGGACATGAAAAAATTTAATAAAAATCAAACCAGTTGAACTTTTGGTTGACGGTCGAAATTGCATGCAACAGCTGTTGGCTCAATACACATGAATGTTTGGTTTGGCTGAACATTCATGTGTTCTGAATGGAGAGGGGAGGAAAGCTGCTACCAGACAGCTCTGGAAGCTGCTTATTTCTCTAAAAACAAAAGGCCTGGGCAGTTGAGATCCATCATGTCCAATCCTTTTATCACCCCGATAGCATCTCTTGGCAGAGAATTCGCGGAGCCCACACACATTAGACAGTTGACTGGTCCCACCTAAATTGGCAGAGCAGATTGACTTTTCACTAATGTGTATGGGGATCTATAGTCTGCGAATTGTCTGCAATATTTTTTTTCTACAGCTAAAATATAAGCAAGTCACAGACAAATTGCGCAAACATATTGCTCAGACAACTAGTCCGAGACTTGATGTTGCAGGACCAAAGTCATCACGTAACCCTAATCTCTATCTGACTATCCAGAAACACCTATCGGCTCCTAGTGATGGATCTGAAAAGATTTTGCTCTTATAGGAAACAGCATAACAGTACCGTGAGCGCTCAGATGCGACAGCCATGGGAGCATCTAGCCGCTGACTGGAGGAGGACAATTTAAAAGGTTTATTAAATGCTTGAATTAAACAAAGATGGGCAGAAAACGCTTTTAACTTTCTTTGCAAGACAAGTTTTATCTTGTGTACAAATAAGAATTCCAGTCCTTTAATCTAAATGGTAAATAGATCATTATGGAAATGCAATTATGTCACCATTAGTGAAACAAATGGCAGACATTAATGCAATGGTCCTGAAAGCAGGGAAAGATAATTTTCTCCTCTAGGATACATACATATACTCCAGAGCCACCGAAAATGAAGTGCAATTTTATAGAAAAGAAGCCTCCGCTCGCAGTTTTAGTGTAAGAATAGAGGCCGTCTACCCGTTCCGTGGAGCTAGACTTTTATACATCAGAAAAGCACACACTTTTCACACTGGCAGACAAAACAAGTCTCAAGTGTCCTCAGTCACAAGAGGTACTTGGGCCACAGATTTGGCTGCCAATCTCTTCCACTCCATCCCAGACTTACAAGTAATCAGTATTATTAGAAAAGCCGGCAAGGCCAACCTGGAGCGGTGACAACACAAACACAAAAGAAGAGAGTGGGCAGGAAAATCTTGGCACTTCGGAAACGGTGTTAAAGTATTAGAGGCACAGCTATTCCCCAAAAACAAGCAGTCGGACACAGGCCGTCGAGACCTGCATAGTACCGTAACATTACCCAGTAACAACATGGCCAAGAGGCAAGTGATGCATTTGAGGTACAAGGCAGATGGCGTGACAGAAGCTTTCTACAGCGACACGTACAGAAATATATTCCAAAAAGGTATGTACTGGAGATGAAAGATTCTTTTTAAATGTAGTCAACGACTCTGAAGAACCATCTGTCCACTTTGTAAACAAACGAGCATTAAACAAAGAGGGAAACTGGCGTATGTGTAGATCTTGGGCGCTAGGCTTATAAACTATCTTAAAAGCTCTAGTAAACTGCAGGGTTGTCATGTTCTAAGCCCAATCTAAGTTGCATTGTAGAAGCCACTTTTTTTCATTGCAAAATCCTCCGTTAAAGAGTTCAGGGTGCTGACAAAAGATATAAAAAATTATTATAAATGTCGGTTTCATGGGATAGTAAATAAATTAGAGGCGGTGAAGGGTCACAGTGATCTGCTTAATACTTTTTAATACACTTTATATTCAAAGTCTAAAGTTTGGGATCTAGGCGACTCCCATGATTGTTCGAAAGAACGGGGGGACACACTCAGCTGAGCACCGTTTCTCCCCCCCTGTCTCAGCGCTCACTGAAGGCAGGCTCAGAGACCAGTGTTTCCTAACCAGTTTGCCTCCAGCTGTTGCAAAACTACAACACCCAGCCTTTTATTTCAAGTCAAAAGTTTGGGCTCCAAGTGCCAAGAACCCCACGATTGTTAAAAGGTGAGGGGAGATGAACTCAGCTGAGGGGAGATGCACTGTCTTGGCACTCACTGAAGATAGGCCCATAGACCAGTGTTTCCCAAACAGTGTAGATAATAACATTTTATGTATATTTGTAATATACATTGGTTAAAAAAATGCTGTCTGGTGAACAGGAAGTGTGGACGGGGCAAGAGGGGTTCTGTGCAGTGAGGACAAGCGGGGCCCTGTGCAGTGAGGACAAGCGGGGCCCTGTGCAGTGAGGACAAGCGGGGCCCTGTGCACTGAGGACAAGCGGGGCCCTGTGCACTGAGGACAAGCGGGGCCCTGTGCACTGAGGACAAGCGGGGCCCTGTGCACTGAGGACAAGCGGGGCCCTGTGCACTGAGGACAAGCGGGGCCCTGTACACTGAGGACAAGCGGGGCCCTGTACACTGAGGACAAGCGGGGCCCTGTACACTGAGGACAAGCGGGGCCCTGTACACTGAGGACAAGCGGGGCCCTGTACACTGAGGACAAGCGGGGCCCTGTACACTGAGGACAAGCGGGGCCCTGTACACTGAGGACAAGCGGGGCCCTGTACACTGAGGACAAGCGGGGCCCTGTACACTGAGGACAAGCGGGGCCCTGTACACTGAGGACAAGCGGGGCCCTGTACACTGAGGACAAGCGGGGCCCTGTACACTGAGGACAAGCGGGGCCCTGTACACTGAGGACAAGCGGGGCCCTGTACACTGAGGACAAGCGGGGCCCTGTACACTGAGGACAAGCGGGGCCCTGTACACTGAGGACAAGCGGGGCCCTGTACACTGAGGACAAGCGGGGCCCTGTACACTGAGGACAAGCGGGGCCCTGTACACTGAGGACAAGCGGGGCTCTGTAAACTGAGGACAAGCAGGGCTCTGTGCAGTGAGGCTCTGTGCAGTGAGGCTCTGTGACATGTTTCCGGCTCACACAGCAGGATAATTGACAAGGAGCCTGCACAGAGCCAGGCTTCTCCTGCCCTCACTTCCTGTATTTTGTCTCCACACAGGCAATAGCTGCAGGGACAGCAGTTTTTTTTTTACCCAAAAATACACAAATTGTTTAACCAATGTATGTTACAAATATACATATAATGTTATTATCTACATAATATAAAAAGTTTTTACAGGTTACAATGTGACCTCTGTAACTATCCCTAGTTGTATCTAGCATGAGAAGACTCTGATCTTAAAGTGAATGACCACAGGTCACCATGTAGCCTTATTCTTATATATGTACTAACGCTGGGGGGGCCAAAAAAGGATGATTTCCCAGACAGGTCTAAAATACTTTTTTTTTCCTACACAATCTTTGGATTTTAATATGGAATAGTGCAGAGTTAATGAGAAGAATATCATGATAAGTGCTTTTGTCTTTAAAGGCCAGTGTTCCTTATAAGGTACTGTGAAGGGCAGCAGTAAGACAAACAAAGCCGGCTAAGGAGGCCATAACATAGTCTTCTACAACTATCAGATCATATTCCAAGAGATAAGAGACAGAGGACTTTCTTGAAAGCCCAGGCGTCATCCCCACTTAGATGACAGAACGCAAAGACATTTTACCTGCAGATCCTTCATGTCTTTTTCTACACGCAGCCTCTCGGAAGTCTCTGTCTCCAGTAGCTGGGAGGCAGATTCTCCGGTGTTTCTCTCGTCTGCGAGCTCAGAATTCAGTTCTGTGATCTACAAGCAGATTACATGGCATTGTCAGACTTTCCACAGAAGAAGAGAAAAAGAATTAAGCCTGAAATAGAAGTAAAGAATGCTTCTAATCTGATCGACATTTTGATTTTCACAGTTAAATAAAAAACTAAAGATTGTTTAAAAATTAATAGTCTTGTCAAAGCACAAAGCAGAACAGTACAATAGTTGTATTGCCCGGCTGTGTAAAGGCTTATGAGTTTAACAAAAAAAAAAATGTTTTCTTATACCTAGAAAATGGTTAGTATTGGGTCATTTTGTCATTAGAGACAGACAAATTGTCTTTCTGGGAAAGTGTTTGTAACAATATCTACATATTTATGACAAGCTTTACCGACAATAAGTAAAGCTACATTGAATTTTAAGTGGTCTTTTTAGTCTCCATTTAACTGTTCATAACTATTCACAATTTTAGTAATGACTGCAGTATTTTAATGGTACTTTAACAATTACTTCATAGAGATCCCAATAAAAATTCCGAATAAAAACCAAAGACTTTAAAAATCTACCTATCAGTTGAGGGCCATGAAGTAGGAAAACACCATTATATTTAAAGGAACATTCTGGGCAAAATTTGCGTACTGTCTTACTCAGAGTACAAAGACTGGTGTGAAGGGGGGGGGGGGGATCCATTCTCAAGAAGTTATCCCCTACCCACAGGACAGGAAAAGCTGATTGGTAGGGGTCAAAATGCTGGGACCCCGACCATACAGAGAATGTAGGAATGAATGAGACATACCGTTTATTCTGTATGGGGTTTTTGAACATTGCCTGGTGTTGAGTTCGGTAAGGCTCGGAAGCCCTATAAATAATAAATGGAGCAATGGCTGTGCATGCATGGTGTGCTTCGCTCATTCTGCTACCCATTCATGTGATCATGGGGGTCAATCTGCTACCCATTCATGTGATCATGGGGGTCAATCTGCTACCCATTCATGTGATCATGGGGGTCAATCTGCTACCCATTCATGTGATCATGGGGGTCAATCTGCTACCCATTCATGTGATCATGGGAGTCACAGTGGTCTGACCCCCAATGAGCAGCATGTCATTTCATATCCTATAGATACTGGATAACTCTTGAGATGGGAATACTTCTTTAAAAGGGGTACTCCACTGCCCCAGCGTTCGGAACATTTTGTTCCGAATGCTGGGTGCGGGCTGTGGGGATCGTGATGTCACAGCCACTCCCCATGTGATGTCACGCCATACCCCCTCAATGCAAGTCTATGGGAGGGGGCGTGGCAGCTTGCAGACTTTCATTGAGAGGGCGTAGCATGACATCACATGCTAAGTGGCTGTGACATTACGATCCCCGCAGCCCGCACCCAGCATTAGAAACAAAATGTTCCGAATGCTGGGGCAGTGGAGTACCCCCTGAAGAACAGTGAAAAGAAAATCTGTGTCATGTTCTGAATAATGGCTCGAATATTGCTTTAGAAATTTTAGAGACTGCATTTCAATAAATGATCTACAATCTAAGTGACTACCAACAGTTACAGCCCCGCTCCCACATTGACATGTGACTACAAATGACTGGATTACTCAGTCATTTCTTTCCCAAATCACACAAAAGTTACTTATATCTAGAATGTAAGACAAGTACATTATCTATTTCCATCTGCACTCAAGATAACAGTCACAGCCTACGTTGCAGAATCAGTACAACTTAGTGGGATCTATCAAGTGCCGATGGAGTTTATTGTGAAATTCACAAGACAGTTGTGACCTCAGCCTTAGTCTGAACACCATGCCGTAACATTACCCTGCTCTCCAGGCGGTCGTTGTTCAGTCGCAGCTCATTCCTCTCTTTTTCCACTTTGTCCACCCTGCTTTTCAACTGTTGTATCTCCTCCTGCAGAAAGAAAAGACACGTGTTAAGTCAGGCCTATGTGATCTGGTTACCACAAACACGAATCAAGAACACGTATCTACAACTTCTAGGAATCGTGTGGCATAAATACAAGACTCAATAAATCATCTGTTTTTGCTCAATGACATATATTTCCCCAATAACAGTTTTATCATCACTTAAATGCACAGACTATGTTTTGTTTAGTGTTCATGAAAGTGAGGTGCAGCTTTTCTGTAGTATACTGAAACACACCACTGGCCTCCAGAACAGTGTCCAGAACAGTCTCCAGAACAGTTCCTCCTGCAGTGTGTGGGACATGTCTTGGCCACACAAAGGATTTGCCTTGGAAAATAAATCACTTTAACATTTTTACAGTGTGTGAGAATCTCTATGACTAATTATATAAATAGGAAATTCTGGTTTCTACTGAAGATGTGTCTCTGTTGTCTAGATGTGAAGGACCAAAGACAGGGGAGTCATCAGATTGTAGACAAGGAGCAACCTAACCTAATCCGTTTCTGGTCCTCTGTCTATGGTTCACACTACATAGTAGGGATCCACAGGCATTCAACATTTCTTGACACATCCAGACGATATGTAGAAGGGCTTGCCAACAGTCAAATGTCCCCTTACCATAATGTCTGGGACTTTCCTCAAAATCCTAAATACCTCGGTGACTATAAATATCCAGCTCCATTCAAGTAATTTAGAAGTTAGCCATGCACATAAGATAGCTGTATGTCAAATCTTCGTTGAGCCAACAGCTACTACACATTAATGTTTGTCCTGTTTATGTGTTCAGAATGAAGAGAGAGAAGAGGAACAGTAAGTTGTTATAAAATTCCTCTAGTGTGTGATTATCTCCTCGAGAACAAGGATCAGGCAGTTAAAGTTCAGCATGCCTGATCCTTCTTTCCCCACCATCACTTGTCAGAGGAGAGTCAGGAGGCCCCATATGACAAGATACTAGTTTCCACATTTGGCATGTTAACCCCTTATGGACACAGTCCATTCTGGCCTTAAAGGGGATAAGTGTCTGACTGTGGGGGATCTGACTTCTAAGAATGGGACCCTGGCTCTCAGAGGAGAGCATACTGCAGAAAGCACACGCTCCATTCATTTCTATGAAAGCGCCAATAGACCCAAGTGCTGTACTCAGGTCTCATTAGCATAGGATTGATCAGTACTATCTGCAATTTACTTGTTTGGTCTGCAGACCATACAAATGGATTGCAGCAGAGCTGCATGGAGGCAGGTGAGGGGGCCCCTGGCCACCATCCTGACTCATCGGACAGCAGCAATACATAACATTTTTTATGATGTATGTTAGAAAGGTTATGTCCTTTTCATAGAAATCATGGCTTATAAAAAAAAAAAAAAAAAAGACCACTAGGGACTAGGGGTCTCCATACAATTCAGAATATAATCTTGTCCAGCAGCAGTAGCAGCAGCATCTTTGTCCCAGCTGAAGCACAGGCTGGGACAAAGTCCAGTAAGTGAGGGCAGGACTAGCACTCCTCAATGCTCATGCCTGTCTTGTCTATGAAAACAGAGAGAAGGGGGGTAATAGAGCAGCCCTCAGTGATTGGATGAAGAGATGTAGCACAGCACAGCAGACTCAGGTAGGAAGTGAATGCATGGTGAGTAAGGGCAGGCTTGGTGCTTGCCTCGGACACACCCTTTCCTGAGCAGTTGATGTCAGAATGAGACAGCACAAAACAGGGAGGTTTGAGAGCCAAATACAGAAGCTAGACACATAAAGAGACGTAAAGAATCTGCATGATCTAGTCAGTAACATATAAAGCATTATTTGTTTCTGTGATATGTCAAGTACGCTGTAAGGAGATATTTCTAGTGTTTGGATCAGAAGACCATCATAAATAGCTAATGAAGATGCTGCATCTCATCACCGATTTCCTTGCTGCTTTGACAGCGTAAATGCCTGGAGATTTGTTGTCTGAAACAACTGATATGTAAATATGTGAATCTGATCATTGGTGAACGTATTGAGACGCCCTTCGGCATTGGACTGGAAAAACAACCATCCATAAGGAGCGCAACAGATACAATGCAGTAAGACACATTTCTCTTGAAAGTCAAACTCCTACCCACTCTTAGGGTGCCCATTAGAGCAATAATTTAGCATTTCTACTATGCCATAGTTCTCCTTTCCCTCTACAAGGCAGAAACAAAGCGAAGTATTCCCTTGTGTGGCTTTGGATAATCATAAACATATTCTCTGCCACTCCTCCTCGATCAGACAAACCTCCAGTGTACAATAAATGTAATGTGAACATCCCTACCAGCAGCCGAGGGGAGGAGAGAAGACAGCAGGTCTCTCAGCTCACATTAATTCTAACATTCACACTTCTCTAGGTCTGCAAGGTTATACATGTGATGGCAGCAGCCGGTGCCAGTCAGCGGCATGCATGAAGACAGTGGTGATCAACCTCTCCGATTTCTGGGATCATTAAATGCGCTATTTAAGGCTAAATAATTTATTCACTGGCCAATGAGCGGTTAACAGTTTTAGGACTTAAATTAAGAATTAACACCCTAAATTAAGTATATACTATGAATACGTATATGTATACGATGAATCTCTCTCTACAGCGCTACTGAATACTGTGGCATTATATAGGCAAAGGAAACATTAATCAGCCACTGGTAGGATCTGGCATCTAACAGGCAGGAGTGTATGGAGCGCTGGATGCATGGCTTCAGGCTGTGTTCACATGTTGCGGCTGTGTCGCAGTAACCTTGTGTTTTCTTGCCACACATGAGTTCAAGGGGTACTCCACTGGCCAGCGTTCGGAACATTTACATTACTACGGGGGTAGGCCACGCCCCTCGTGACATCATGCCCCCTCCCATAGACTTGCATTGAGGGTGTGTGGCTGTGATGTCATGGGGGCGTGACCAACCCCCGCAGAGTGAAAACAGCGTTCGGAATATTTACTTCCGAATGCTGGCCAGTGGAGTAACCCTTTAAATCATGATTTTAGGAATAGCACCAAGAATCCTGTGAAATGACAGCAACACATCCATAACATATGAACTCAGCCTTCGGCTATGTTCACAAATATTTTTTGTAATGAATTTAGAGGCATAAAACGTCAACTTTAAGCTTCAAAAAAATGTTTTAGTTTACATTATTCAATAGAGAAAGGTTGTAGCAGAGAAACTAAATTTTTAATAAAGGTCCAATCAGAAAGTTTAGCACCATAACAAGTACAAAGCAAGAATAAAGAAAATGATCTTCAAAGCTGTCCATAGTTTATAAAAAGCATCCGGGAAAAATCAACGTAAATCTGCGTGTAAGGTTCTGCTGCCTCTCCTACGACCTTCTTGTTATACAAGAAGCTGGATAACATTGTCCACCACTAAAAGATAAACCTAAAACAAAGGCTACATTTTTTAAATGGTATTTTAACTGAGCCAAATTATTGCCATTTTCTTATTCACTTGTTGCTTTCATATACATAAAGTACATATTATCTTCGAAGTACATGAAGTACATCTTATCTATACATACTGATAAAACCTGCTTACAAAAAGATGCTTGATCATCACTTTTTAAGAAGCTAATTTAACAGACATCGAAAATGGCTGTCTAAGAATCTGTCAGAGGCTCTGTTTAGCAGTCCTATCAGCTCTGCTGGGAAGAAAAAGTGAAGCATGTTGTGATATCCTTTCTGCCAAAAAAAAGACATCACAAGAGGCTCTGATGGAAACCATTATAAGTAACCAGGGTCTATTAGGCACAGTTATTGTCTGTAGTCCTGGCATCGTTGTGATGGTTTCTTTTATAATGGAAGCCATGATAACGGTGTGAACAGGGCCTAAATTAAAGGGAATCTGTCATTAGAATCACTCGCACCAACCTGTTAGTACAGGCTAAAGGGGTATTCCGGGTTTATACATCTCATCCCCTATCCAAAGGATAGAAGATAAGATGAATGATCGCAGGAGTTCCGCCGCTGGGGAAGAAATGAATGGAGGGGGCATGGCGTGACGTCACTAGGGGCGTGGCCGTGATGTCATGTCTCCGTCTTGGAGGCAGCGCTCGACACAGAATGCAGGGGGCAGCGCTAAGATCGCGAGTGGGGGACCCCTGCGATCATACATCTTATCCCCTATCCTTTGGGTAGGGGATAAGATGTATAAACCCGGAATACCCCTTTAAAGCGCCAGTGACGTTGAGGACAATGGTCTTTACCGTATCCTGAGGCGTGGCTCTGTTCCTTTATTTGTTTTGCGACTCTGCAAGCAGAGAGATTTCACTTTAGGTCTACTGTGGCTGTAAAGTAGCGCAGTGACGCTTTCGGGTGTAACCTTGAAGCAGCACATACGCAATCATCACTGAGAGGAGACAAGACGTTAAATCTCTGATCGTGAGAGAGATTTCACAGGGGAGGAACATCAATATGCATAAGGAGGTCCAGATCGGACCTCACGGTAAACTCGAGGCTTGGGAATGACCCAAGTGAACCAAGACATTTCCTTTGCATAAATACAAACTGGGAATAATAGAGGAACAGAACAGAAAAAGGCAAATGGTATTGTCATTAACGTCACCCATACTACAAGCCTGTATCAACAGTTCAGTGCCGGTGATGCTGATGACAGATTCCCTTTAAGGAAGATAAACATATGGTAATACCAAACTCTTGTTAATGCTATTGCTCCTTAACTTCTAATAAACTAACACTTTACATTTTTGGTGTACATATCCCTTAACACAATATGAGAAAACTCAAAGACTTCTATTTTTGGTGATATTTTCAAAACTTTCATAGAAAATGCTCTTAAAGGGGTATTCCAGGCAAAACCTTTTTTTATATATATATCAACTGGCTCCGCAAAGTTAAACAGATTTGTAAATTACTTCTATTAAAAAATCTTAATCCTTCCAATAGTTATTAGCTTCTGAAGTTTTCGGTCTAACTGCTCAATGATGATGTCACGTCCCGGGAGCTGTGCATGATGGGAGAATATCCCCATAGGAACTGCACGACGCGAGTCATCAGAGAGCAGTTAGACAGAAAACAACTCAACTTCAGAAGCTAATAACTATTGGAAGGATTACGATTTTTTAATAGAAGTAATTTACAAATCTGTTTAACCTTCCGGAGCAAGTTGATGTATAAAAAAAAGTTTGGGCCTGGAATACCCCTTTAAAGGGGTACTCCGGTGGAAAACTTTTTGTATTTTTTTCAATCAACTGGTGCCAGAAAGTTAAACAAACAGATTTGTAAATGACTTCTATTAAAAAATCTTAATCCTTCCAGAACTTATTATCTGCTGAATACTACAGAGGAAATTCTTTTATTTTTGGAACACAGAGCTCTCTGCTGACATCACGACCTCAGTGCTCTCTGCTAACACCTCTGTCCATTTTAAGAACTGTCCAGAGTAGGAGAAAATCCCCATAGAAAACATATGCTCCTCTGGACAGTTCCTAAAATGGACAGAGATGTCAGCAGAGAGCACTGTGCTCGTGATGTCAGTAGAAAGTACTGTGTTCCAAAAAGAAAAGGATGTCCTCTGTAGTATTCAGCAGCTAATAAGTAC
The DNA here is from genome assembly GCF_029499605.1 of Hyla sarda. Classification (NCBI taxonomy): domain Eukaryota; kingdom Metazoa; phylum Chordata; class Amphibia; order Anura; family Hylidae; genus Hyla; species Hyla sarda. The sequence goes on along the minus strand of NW_026610192.1, from coordinate 2,575 downwards.
TAGAAGGATTAAGATTTTTTTTTTTTATAGAAGTCATTTACAAATCTGTTTAACTTTCTGGCACCAGTTAATAAAAAAAAAAAAAAAAAAAAAAAAAGTTTTCCAACGGAGTACCCCTTTAAAGCTTTACCAACTCTCAGGATTAAAGTCATTGTGTGACTGGGTGATTCACAGTCCAACAGTATAAAGTAAATCAGCTATGCTAGTAGATATAATAGGTTTTTCCCAGTTGGTACAGAGTGGGCTAGTTAAATGGTTACATTTATTTTGTGGGAGTTAAAGAAGTCATAAGGTGAGGTTATATTGCTTAGATATGTCATCATGTTATGACCATTGGTGGATCCACCTTTGGGACCCTGACTATTACAGAGCATAAAGGGGCCACAATGCTTATGCCCAGTTGAGCGGGGTACTGCAGCGGGTCCCATTTACTTTAATGGAGCTGTGCTGCCGTTGTTCTGCACAGTGGTTGGCCAGGCTCCACTATCCACTATGTTGCACCGAATCAGTGCAAAACAACTTATTTTTTATTTAAAGGGGTATTCCAGGCCAAAACTTTTTTTTTATATATCAACTGGCTCCGGAAAGTTAAACAGATTTGTAAATTAATTCTATTAAAAAATCTTAATCCTTCCAATAGTTATTAGCTTCTGAAGTTGAGTTGTTGTTTTCTGTCTAACTGCTCTCTGATGACTCCCGTGGAGCTGTGCAGTTCCTATGGGGATATTCTCCCATCATGCACAGCTCCCGGGACCTGACATCCTCATTGAGCAGTTAGACAGAAAACTTCAAAAGCTAATAACTATTGGAAGGATTAAGATTTTTTTAATAGAAGTAATTTACAAATCTGTTTAACTTTCCAGAGCCAGTTGATATATATATAAAAAAAAGGTTTTGCCTGGAATACCCCTTTAAGACTGGTGGGGACCACAGAGGTTGAATCCTCTCTGAGCATACAGTAATGGCTTATCCTGGTGACACATTATCACTTCATAAGATAGGAATAACCCTTTAACCTGAAATGCAATTTACTCTATATAAAAACTCATAAACACTTATACATATAACGTATGCAGTATGCAAAAGTGGCAATAACTTATTAGGAAACTATTAAGATAAGGTTTAGATTTGCGAAGGAACATTTCCGAACACACTCACAGATTACTCCCTTGTCTCTAGTAACATGGTGAACACTGCTGGAAACCTTTTACAGCTTAATCCATCAGATAACAATGAGCAATAACTTGCATTTCCAGCAAATCTACACAATATTCTCCATGATAATATACTTTTATATGGAAACTTTGAAAGTTTTGTAGTTACTTCCTAGTTATTTTTACCAGATTCTGCAACGACAGCAAAAATTCTGAATGGAAAGTGATTTTTTACTAATGAAACCAGAGCCGTCAGTATACATGGAGCACCTCTAGTGATCCCAGTTTGATGCTTTCCAGGTGCTGGACATGACATCCAATACGTTCTGTAAATACATCTAACATTCCCATCTTGGCCTGAAGCTTCAGCAGGAATACTCAATTGTTCCACTTGTGGTCTCCAAGTTTAAAATTGTCCTAATAGAGTACGGTTATCCGAGCTTTAGTGCCCAAAGCAGAGAACTGCTGGCCATCAGGAATGCCTACCAAGTCTACTATGCCAGATCCAGAAAGGATCAGATTTACTGGAAAACGTTGTAGCCCTTCACAAGGTAAAAAGTTTAACTAAACAGACGATCAGTCACCATGGTAAGAACGCTTTAGTACAATAATATAGTTAATGCTCTACAAAAGGCTTATTCCGTATCTTCTGAGTAATGATTCTGGCTGCATCTTCGACAGAGAAGAAACCACAAGAACTCCAAGTGGGAGATTAATGTTACACACTAAATTGTGTCTGGCTTTTGCAAAAGCAATATCCATAGCGTCCTGTTACACAGAACATTACTGGATACTTCCTATTAGATAGAAGTGCATAAGAGAACAACTTCAGAGGAACCGTACACAGTAAAAATTAGGAAGATACAAATCCTTTAAGTAGAGGGGCATTTCTAGACATTCAAATGTGCAAATATAATTCAATTCTTCCTAAAAATATAACAGTCTACAGTAAATTCATAATTTTAGAGGGTATCAGAAAACGACTATAAAGTGCAATTATTAGTATTAGGAATGATAGCTCTTAGAGATGAGCGAACTTACAGTAAATTTGATTAGTCACGAACTTCTCGGCTCGGCAGTTGATGACTTTTCCTGCATAAATTAGTTCAGCTTTCCGGTGCTCCGGTGGGCTGGAAAAGGTGGATACAGTCCTAGGAGACTCTTTCCTAGGAATGTATCCCCCTTTTCCAGCCCACCGGGGCACCTGAAGGCTGAACTAATTTACGCAGGAAAAGTCATCAACTGCCGAGCCGAGAAGTTCGTGACGAATCAAATTTACTGTAAGTTCGCTCATCTCTAATTATAGTCAAAAGTCGAACCTGCTGACAGGTATATGGAGGTCTCCCAACTCAAAAAGGGTTGGACATGTTGGATTTCAACTGCATGACCCTCTTGTTCTTAGAGAGGTAAGCTGCTGCCAG
>NW_026610191.1:0-17026 GCF_029499605.1 Hyla sarda | reverse complement strand
GCAGCCAGGCATGTGTAAATATAAGAGTTAAAAGCAGCCCAGCCAGGAAATGGCCAGGCTTTGAGCAGGCTGAGGCTGAAGGGGCCAGCCCGAGCAAGGGCTCCCTGTGCAAAGCAGTTTGTGTACGTAAGCCATAGAGCCAGTGAGCTGAAGCAGCCTTGGAGCTGGGCTGAGTGCGTGGAAAGGAGGGGGGCAGGAAGCAGGCCCAGTGCTGAGCAGCAGGCAGGCAGGCAGGCTGCAGAGTAGAAGAGCTGCAAATGAGAGGCTCGTCTCTGCCTACGGCCACACCACCCTGAACACGCCCGATCTCGTCTGATCTCGGAAGCTAAGCAGGGTCGGGCCTGGTTAGTACTTGGATGGGAGACCGCCTGGGAATACCAGGTGCTGTAGGCTTTTTGCTTTTTCTCACTTCAACCAGCAGGGGTAGTCTCCCCTATGCCTTTTTTACATTCACTTTCTTAGCTGCACATTTGCTTCTTTTCTTCTTTTTTTATGGCCTTTCTCCCTTGTGTTGTTTATGTGACGTCACAGTACGGGATATGCTCCTACAGTCCTATCAGCTTGAGTCCCTGCACGTCCCCAGGGCTCACCTGCAATGTACGCAGGGGTGCGCTACCTGCTGTCCAGCCCTTTGCGCAACGGTCCGCGGCCTGGAGGAAAGCTGCTTGTGCGACAGAGTGGGGCCAGCCAGTGTCTACCGGCCACACCACCCTGGGTATGCCTGATCTCGGAAGCCAAGCAGGGTCGGGCTCGGACAGTACTGGGATGGTTGACCTCCTGGGAATACCGGGTGCTGTAGACAGGTTGCGATGTTTCTTTACACTTTCTCCTCTGGCCCAGCCTGGGAAGGCACTTTCCCGAATATCGGGGGGGGGGGGGAGATTTACGAAAACCTGTTTTGGGGGAAAAGTTGGCCCATTGCCCGTAAGCATCCAATGAGATGGCTTCTTCCAGTTTCAAAAAGGTAGCAAATAAAAAATGAAAAGAAGCAATGTGATCGGTTGCTACGGGCAACTGCTCCGCTTTTTCTCTGCGCAGGTTTTGACGAATCTCCCCCATTCAACTTGGGGCAAGCCAGAGCTGGAAGCCGCAGAGGCCTGTGTGCCGGTTTGCTGCTTGCTACTGTCAGCACACAATCCGTCCATCCAGCTCCGTGTCCCGGCCAGAAAAGCTCATTGCCCCTGCAGCCAGGCATGTGTAAATATAAGAGTTAAAAGCAGCCCAGCCAGGAAATGGCCAGGCTTTGAGCAGGCTGAGGCTGAAGGGGCCAGCCCGAGCAAGGGCTCCCTGTGCAAAGCAGTTTGTGTACGTAAGCCATAGAGCCAGTGAGCTGAAGCAGCCTTGGAGCTGGGCTGAGTGCGTGGAAAGGAGGGGGGCAGGAAGCAGGTCCAGTGCTGAGCAGCAGGCAGGCTGCAGAGTAGAAGAGCTGCAAATGAGAGGCTCGTCTCTGCCTACGGCCACACCACCCTGAACACGCCCGATCTCGTCTGATCTCGGAAGCTAAGCAGGGTCGGGCCTGGTTAGTACTTGGATGGGAGACCGCCTGGGAATACCAGGTGCTGTAGGCTTTTTGCTTTTTCTCACTTCAACCAGCAGGGGTCAGTCTCCCCTATGCCTTTTTTACATTCACTTTCTTAGCTGCACATTTGCTTCTTTTCTTCTTTTTTTATGGCCTTTCTCCCTTGTGTTGTTTATGTGACGTCACAGTACGGGATATGCTCCTACAGTCCTATCAGCTTGAGTCCCTGCACGTCCCCAGGGCTCACCTGCAATGTACGCAGGGGTGCGCTACCTGCTGTCCAGCCCTTTGCGCAACGGTCCGCGGCCTGGAGGAAAGCTGCTTGTGCGACAGAGTGGGGCCAGCCAGTGTCTACCGGCCACACCACCCTGGGTATGCCCGATCTCGTCTGATCTCGGAAGCCAAGCAGGGTCGGGCTCGGACAGTACTGGGATGGTTGACCTCCTGGGAATACCGGGTGCTGTAGACAGGTTGCGATGTTTCTTTACACTTTCTCCTCTGGCCCAGCCTGGGAAGGCACTTTCCCGAATATCGGGGGGGGGGGGGGGAGATTTACGAAAACCTGTTTTGGGGGAAAAGTTGGCCCATTGCCCGTAAGCATCCAATGAGATGGCTTCTTCCAGTTTCAAAAAGGTAGCAAATAAAAAATGAAAAGAAGCAATGTGATCGGTTGCTACGGGCAACTGCTCCGCTTTTTCTCTGCGCAGGTTTTGACGAATCTCCCCCATTCAACTTGGGGCAAGCCAGAGCTGGAAGCCGCAGAGGCCTGTGTGCCGGTTTGCTGCTTGCTACTGTCAGCACACAATCCGTCCATCCAGCTCCATGTCCCGGCCAGAAAAGCTCATTGCCCCTGCAGCCAGGCATGTGTAAATATAAGAGTTAAAAGCAGCCCAGCCAGGAAATGGCCAGGCTTTGAGCAGGCTGAGGCTGAAGGGGCCAGCCCGAGCAAGGGCTCCCTGTGCAAAGCAGTTTGTGTACGTAAGCCATAGAGCCAGTGAGCTGAAGCAGCCTTGGAGCTGGGCTGAGTGCGTGGAAAGGAGGGGGGCAGGAAGCAGGCCCAGTGCTGAGCAGCAGGCAGGCAGGCAGGCAGGCTGCAGAGTAGAAGAGCTGCAAATGAGAGGCTCGTCTCTGCCTACGGCCACACCACCCTGAACACGCCCGATCTCATCTGATCTCGGAAGCTAAGCAGGGTCGGGCCTGGTTAGTACTTGGATGGGAGACCGCCTGGGAATACCAGGTGCTGTAGGCTTTTTGCTTTTTCTCACTTCAACCAGCAGGGGTCAGTCTCCCCTATGCCTTTTTTACATTCACTTTCTTAGCTGCACATTTGCTTCTTTTCTTCTTTTTTTATGGCCTTTCTCCCTTGTGTTGTTTATGTGACGTCACAGTACGGGATATGCTCCTACAGTCCTATCAGCTTGAGTCCCTGCACGTCCCCAGGGCTCACCTGCAATGTACGCAGGGGTGCGCTACCTGCTGTCCAGCCCTTTGCGCAACGGTCCGCGGCCTGGAGGAAAGCTGCTTGTGCGACAGAGTGGGGCCAGCCAGTGTCTACCGGCCACACCACCCTGGGTATGCCCGATCTCGTCTGATCTCGGAAGCCAAGCAGGGTCGGGCTCGGACAGTACTGGGATGGTTGACCTCCTGGGAATACCGGGTGCTGTAGACAGGTTGCGATGTTTCTTTACACTTTCTCCTCTGGCCCAGCCTGGGAAGGCACTTTCCCGAATATCGGGGGGGGGGGGGGGGGGAGATTTACGAAAACCTGTTTTGGGGGAAAAGTTGGCCCATTGCCCGTAAGCATCCAATGAGATGGCTTCTTCCAGTTTCAAAAAGGTAGCAAATAAAAAATGAAAAGAAGCAATGTGATCGGTTGCTACGGGCAACTGCTCCGCTTTTTCTCTGCGCAGGTTTTGACGAATCTCCCCCATTCAACTTGGGGCAAGCCAGAGCTGGAAGCCGCAGAGGCCTGTGTGCCGGTTTGCTGCTTGCTACTGTCAGCACACAATCCGTCCATCCAGCTCCGTGTCCCGGCCAGAAAAGCTCATTGCCCCTGCAGCCAGGCATGTGTAAATATAAGAGTTAAAAGCAGCCCAGCCAGGAAATGGCCAGGCTTTGAGCAGGCTGAGGCTGAAGGGGCCAGCCCGAGCAAGGGCTCCCTGTGCAAAGCAGTTTGTGTACGTAAGCCATAGAGCCAGTGAGCTGAAGCAGCCTTGGAGCTGGGCTGAGTGCGTGGAAAGGAGGGGGGCAGGAAGCAGGCCCAGTGCTGAGCAGCAGGCAGGCAGGCAGGCTGCAGAGTAGAAGAGCTGCAAATGAGAGGCTCGTCTCTGCCTACGGCCACACCACCCTGAACACGCCCGATCTCGTCTGATCTCGGAAGCCAAGCAGGGTTGGGCTCGGACAGTACTGGGATGGTTGACCTCCTGGGAATACCGGGTGCTGTAGACAGGTTGCGATGTTTCTTTACACTTTCTCCTCTGGCCCAGCCTGGGAAGGCACTTTCCCGAATATCGGGGGGGGGGGGAGATTTACGAAAACCTGTTTTGGGGGAAAAGTTGGCCCATTGCCCGTAAGCATCCAATGAGATGGCTTCTTCCAGTTTCAAAAAGGTAGCAAATAAAAAATGAAAAGAAGCAATGTGATCGGTTGCTACGGGCAACTGCTCCGCTTTTTCTCTGCGCAGGTTTTGACGAATCTCCCCCATTCAACTTGGGGCAAGCCAGAGCTGGAAGCCGCAGAGGCCTGTGTGCCGGTTTGCTGCTTGCTACTGTCAGCACACAATCCGTCCATCCAGCTCCGTGTCCCGGCCAGAAAAGCTCATTGCCCCTGCAGCCAGGCATGTGTAAATATAAGAGTTAAAAGCAGCCCAGCCAGGAAATGGCCAGGCTTTGAGCAGGCTGAGGCTGAAGGGGCCAGCCCGAGCAAGGGCTCCCTGTGCAAAGCAGTTTGTGTACGTAAGCCATAGAGCCAGTGAGCTGAAGCAGCCTTGGAGCTGGGCTGAGTGCGTGGAAAGGAGGGGGGCAGGAAGCAGGCCCAGTGCTGAGCAGCAGGCAGGCAGGCAGGCTGCAGAGTAGAAGAGCTGCAAATGAGAGGCTCGTCTCTGCCTACGGCCACACCACCCTGAACACGCCCGATCTCGTCTGATCTCGGAAGCCAAGCAGGGTTGGGCTCGGACAGTACTGGGATGGTTGACCTCCTGGGAATACCGGGTGCTGTAGACAGGTTGCGATGTTTCTTTACACTTTCTCCTCTGGCCCAGCCTGGGAAGGCACTTTCCCGAATATCGGGGGGGGGGGGAGATTTACGAAAACCTGTTTTGGGGGAAAAGTTGGCCCATTGCCCGTAAGCATCCAATGAGATGGCTTCTTCCAGTTTCAAAAAGGTAGCAAATAAAAAATGAAAAGAAGCAATGTGATCGGTTGCTACGGGCAACTGCTCCGCTTTTTCTCTGCGCAGGTTTTGACGAATCTCCCCCATTCAACTTGGGGCAAGCCAGAGCTGGAAGCCGCAGAGGCCTGTGTGCCGGTTTGCTGCTTGCTACTGTCAGCACACAATCCGTCCATCCAGCTCCGTGTCCCGGCCAGAAAAGCTCATTGCCCCTGCAGCCAGGCATGTGTAAATATAAGAGTTAAAAGCAGCCCAGCCAGGAAATGGCCAGGCTTTGAGCAGGCTGAGGCTGAAGGGGCCAGCCCGAGCAAGGGCTCCCTGTGCAAAGCAGTTTGTGTACGTAAGCCATAGAGCCAGTGAGCTGAAGCAGCCTTGGAGCTGGGCTGAGTGCGTGGAAAGGAGGGGGGCAGGAAGCAGGCCCAGTGCTGAGCAGCAGGCAGGCAGGCAGGCTGCAGAGTAGAAGAGCTGCAAATGAGAGGCTCGTCTCTGCCTACGGCCACACCACCCTGAACACGCCCGATCTCGTCTGATCTCGGAAGCCAAGCAGGGTTGGGCTCGGACAGTACTGGGATGGTTGACCTCCTGGGAATACCGGGTGCTGTAGACAGGTTGCGATGTTTCTTTACACTTTCTCCTCTGGCCCAGCCTGGGAAGGCACTTTCCCGAATATCGGGGGGGGGGGAGATTTACGAAAACCTGTTTTGGGGGAAAAGTTGGCCCATTGCCCGTAAGCATCCAATGAGATGGCTTCTTCCAGTTTCAAAAAGGTAGCAAATAAAAAATGAAAAGAAGCAATGTGATCGGTTGCTACGGGCAACTGCTCCGCTTTTTCTCTGCGCAGGTTTTGACGAATCTCCCCCATTCAACTTGGGGCAAGCCAGAGCTGGAAGCCGCAGAGGCCTGTGTGCCGGTTTGCTGCTTGCTACTGTCAGCACACAATCCGTCCATCCAGCTCCGTGTCCCGGCCAGAAAAGCTCATTGCCCCTGCAGCCAGGCATGTGTAAATATAAGAGTTAAAAGCAGCCCAGCCAGGAAATGGCCAGGCTTTGAGCAGGCTGAGGCTGAAGGGGCCAGCCCGAGCAAGGGCTCCCTGTGCAAAGCAGTTTGTGTACGTAAGCCATAGAGCCAGTGAGCTGAAGCAGCCTTGGAGCTGGGCTGAGTGCGTGGAAAGGAGGGGGGCAGGAAGCAGGCCCAGTGCTGAGCAGCAGGCAGGCAGGCTGCAGAGTAGAAGAGCTGCAAATGAGAGGCTCGTCTCTGCCTACGGCCACACCACCCTGAACACGCCCGATCTCGTCTGATCTCGGAAGCTAAGCAGGGTCGGGCCTGGTTAGTACTTGGATGGGAGACCGCCTGGGAATACCAGGTGCTGTAGGCTTTTTGCTTTTTCTCACTTCAACCAGCAGGGGTCAGTCTCCCCTATGCCTTTTTTACATTCACTTTCTTAGCTGCACATTTGCTTCTTTTCTTCTTTTTTTATGGCCTTTCTCCCTTGTGTTGTTTATGTGACGTCACAGTACGGGATATGCTCCTACAGTCCTATCAGCTTGAGTCCCTGCACGTCCCCAGGGCTCACCTGCAATGTACGCAGGGGTGCGCTACCTGCTGTCCAGCCCTTTGCGCAACGGTCCGCGGCCTGGAGGAAAGCTGCTTGTGCGACAGAGTGGGGCCAGCCAGTGTCTACCGGCCACACCACCCTGGGTATGCCCGATCTCGTCTGATCTCGGAAGCCAAGCAGGGTCGGGCTCGGACAGTACTGGGATGGTTGACCTCCTGGGAATACCGGGTGCTGTAGACAGGTTGCGATGTTTCTTTACACTTTCTCCTCTGGCCCAGCCTGGGAAGGCACTTTCCCGAATATCGGGGGGGGGGGGAGATTTACGAAAACCTGTTTTGGGGGAAAAGTTGGCCCATTGCCCGTAAGCATCCAATGAGATGGCTTCTTCCAGTTTCAAAAAGGTAGCAAATAAAAAATGAAAAGAAGCAATGTGATCGGTTGCTACGGGCAACTGCTCCGCTTTTTCTCTGCGCAGGTTTTGACGAATCTCCCCCATTCAACTTGGGGCAAGCCAGAGCTGGAAGCCGCAGAGGCCTGTGTGCCGGTTTGCTGCTTGCTACTGTCAGCACACAATCCGTCCATCCAGCTCCGTGTCCCGGCCAGAAAAGCTCATTGCCCCTGCAGCCAGGCATGTGTAAATATAAGAGTTAAAAGCAGCCCAGCCAGGAAATGGCCAGGCTTTGAGCAGGCTGAGGCTGAAGGGGCCAGCCCGAGCAAGGGCTCCCTGTGCAAAGCAGTTTGTGTACGTAAGCCATAGAGCCAGTGAGCTGAAGCAGCCTTGGAGCTGGGCTGAGTGCGTGGAAAGGAGGGGGGCAGGAAGCAGGCCCAGTGCTGAGCAGCAGGCAGGCAGGCAGGCAGGCTGCAGAGTAGAAGAGCTGCAAATGAGAGGCTCGTCTCTGCCTACGGCCACACCACCCTGAACACGCCCGATCTCGTCTGATCTCGGAAGCTAAGCAGGGTCGGGCCTGGTTAGTACTTGGATGGGAGACCGCCTGGGAATACCAGGTGCTGTAGGCTTTTTGCTTTTTCTCACTTCAACCAGCAGGGGTCAGTCTCCCCTATGCCTTTTTTACATTCACTTTCTTAGCTGCACATTTGCTTCTTTTCTTCTTTTTTTATGGCCTTTCTCCCTTGTGTTGTTTATGTGACGTCACAGTACGGGATATGCTCCTACAGTCCTATCAGCTTGAGTCCCTGCACGTCCCCAGGGCTCACCTGCAATGTACGCAGGGGTGCGCTACCTGCTGTCCAGCCCTTTGCGCAACGGTCCGCGGCCTGGAGGAAAGCTGCTTGTGCGACAGAGTGGGGCCAGCCAGTGTCTACCGGCCACACCACCCTGGGTATGCCCGATCTCGTCTGATCTCGGAAGCCAAGCAGGGTCGGGCTCGGACAGTACTGGGATGGTTGACCTCCTGGGAATACCGGGTGCTGTAGACAGGTTGCGATGTTTCTTTACACTTTCTCCTCTGGCCCAGCCTGGGAAGGCACTTTCCCGAATATCGGGGGGGGGGGGGGGGGGAGATTTACGAAAACCTGTTTTGGGGGAAAAGTTGGCCCATTGCCCGTAAGCATCCAATGAGATGGCTTCTTCCAGTTTCAAAAAGGTAGCAAATAAAAAATGAAAAGAAGCAATGTGATCGGTTGCTACGGGCAACTGCTCCGCTTTTTCTCTGCGCAGGTTTTGACGAATCTCCCCCATTCAACTTGGGGCAAGCCAGAGCTGGAAGCCGCAGAGGCCTGTGTGCCGGTTTGCTGCTTGCTACTGTCAGCACACAATCCGTCCATCCAGCTCCGTGTCCCGGCCAGAAAAGCTCATTGCCCCTGCAGCCAGGCATGTGTAAATATAAGAGTTAAAAGCAGCCCAGCCAGGAAATGGCCAGGCTTTGAGCAGGCTGAGGCTGAAGGGGCCAGCCCGAGCAAGGGCTCCCTGTGCAAAGCAGTTTGTGTACGTAAGCCATAGAGCCAGTGAGCTGAAGCAGCCTTGGAGCTGGGCTGAGTGCGTGGAAAGGAGGGGGGCAGGAAGCAGGCCCAGTGCTGAGCAGCAGGCAGGCAGGCAGGCTGCAGAGTAGAAGAGCTGCAAATGAGAGGCTCGTCTCTGCCTACGGCCACACCACCCTGAACACGCCCGATCTCGTCTGATCTCGGAAGCCAAGCAGGGTTGGGCTCGGACAGTACTGGGATGGTTGACCTCCTGGGAATACCGGGTGCTGTAGACAGGTTGCGATGTTTCTTTACACTTTCTCCTCTGGCCCAGCCTGGGAAGGCACTTTCCCGAATATCGGGGGGGGGGGGAGATTTACGAAAACCTGTTTTGGGGGAAAAGTTGGCCCATTGCCCGTAAGCATCCAATGAGATGGCTTCTTCCAGTTTCAAAAAGGTAGCAAATAAAAAATGAAAAGAAGCAATGTGATCGGTTGCTACGGGCAACTGCTCCGCTTTTTCTCTGCGCAGGTTTTGACGAATCTCCCCCATTCAACTTGGGGCAAGCCAGAGCTGGAAGCCGCAGAGGCCTGTGTGCCGGTTTGCTGCTTGCTACTGTCAGCACACAATCCGTCCATCCAGCTCCGTGTCCCGGCCAGAAAAGCTCATTGCCCCTGCAGCCAGGCATGTGTAAATATAAGAGTTAAAAGCAGCCCAGCCAGGAAATGGCCAGGCTTTGAGCAGGCTGAGGCTGAAGGGGCCAGCCCGAGCAAGGGCTCCCTGTGCAAAGCAGTTTGTGTACGTAAGCCATAGAGCCAGTGAGCTGAAGCAGCCTTGGAGCTGGGCTGAGTGCGTGGAAAGGAGGGGGGCAGGAAGCAGGCCCAGTGCTGAGCAGCAGGCAGGCAGGCAGGCTGCAGAGTAGAAGAGCTGCAAATGAGAGACTCGTCTCTGCCTACGGCCACACCACCCTGAACACGCCCGATCTCGTCTGATCTCGGAAGCTAAGCAGGGTCGGGCCTGGTTAGTACTTGGATGGGAGACCGCCTGGGAATACCAGGTGCTGTAGGCTTTTTGCTTTTTCTCACTTCAACCAGCAGGGGTCAGTCTCCCCTATGCCTTTTTTACATTCACTTTCTTAGCTGCACATTTGCTTCTTTTCTTCTTTTTTTATGGCCTTTCTCCCTTGTGTTGTTTATGTGACGTCACAGTACGGGATATGCTCCTACAGTCCTATCAGCTTGAGTCCCTGCACGTCCCCAGGGCTCACCTGCAATGTACGCAGGGGTGCGCTACCTGCTGTCCAGCCCTTTGCGCAACGGTCCGCGGCCTGGAGGAAAGCTGCTTGTGCGACAGAGTGGGGCCAGCCAGTGTCTACCGGCCACACCACCCTGGGTATGCCTGATCTCGGAAGCCAAGCAGGGTCGGGCTCGGACAGTACTGGGATGGTTGACCTCCTGGGAATACCGGGTGCTGTAGACAGGTTGCGATGTTTCTTTACACTTTCTCCTCTGGCCCAGCCTGGGAAGGCACTTTCCCGAATATCGGGGGGGGGGGGAGATTTACGAAAACCTGTTTTGGGGGAAAAGTTGGCCCATTGCCCGTAAGCATCCAATGAGATGGCTTCTTCCAGTTTCAAAAAGGTAGCAAATAAAAAATGAAAAGAAGCAATGTGATCGGTTGCTACGGGCAACTGCTCCGCTTTTTCTCTGCGCAGGTTTTGACGAATCTCCCCCATTCAACTTGGGGCAAGCCAGAGCTGGAAGCCGCAGAGGCCTGTGTGCCGGTTTGCTGCTTGCTACTGTCAGCACACAATCCGTCCATCCAGCTCCGTGTCCCGGCCAGAAAAGCTCATTGCCCCTGCAGCCAGGCATGTGTAAATATAAGAGTTAAAAGCAGCCCAGCCAGGAAATGGCCAGGCTTTGAGCAGGCTGAGGCTGAAGGGGCCAGCCCGAGCAAGGGCTCCCTGTGCAAAGCAGTTTGTGTACGTAAGCCATAGAGCCAGTGAGCTGAAGCAGCCTTGGAGCTGGGCTGAGTGCGTGGAAAGGAGGGGGGCAGGAAGCAGGTCCAGTGCTGAGCAGCAGGCAGGCTGCAGAGTAGAAGAGCTGCAAATGAGAGGCTCGTCTCTGCCTACGGCCACACCACCCTGAACACGCCCGATCTCGTCTGATCTCGGAAGCTAAGCAGGGTCGGGCCTGGTTAGTACTTGGATGGGAGACCGCCTGGGAATACCAGGTGCTGTAGGCTTTTTGCTTTTTCTCACTTCAACCAGCAGGGGTCAGTCTCCCCTATGCCTTTTTTACATTCACTTTCTTAGCTGCACATTTGCTTCTTTTCTTCTTTTTTTATGGCCTTTCTCCCTTGTGTTGTTTATGTGACGTCACAGTACGGGATATGCTCCTACAGTCCTATCAGCTTGAGTCCCTGCACGTCCCCAGGGCTCACCTGCAATGTACGCAGGGGTGCGCTACCTGCTGTCCAGCCCTTTGCGCAACGGTCCGCGGCCTGGAGGAAAGCTGCTTGTGCGACAGAGTGGGGCCAGCCAGTGTCTACCGGCCACACCACCCTGGGTATGCCCGATCTCGTCTGATCTCGGAAGCCAAGCAGGGTCGGGCTCGGACAGTACTGGGATGGTTGACCTCCTGGGAATACCGGGTGCTGTAGACAGGTTGCGATGTTTCTTTACACTTTCTCCTCTGGCCCAGCCTGGGAAGGCACTTTCCCGAATATCGGGGGGGGGGGGGGAGATTTACGAAAACCTGTTTTGGGGGAAAAGTTGGCCCATTGCCCGTAAGCATCCAATGAGATGGCTTCTTCCAGTTTCAAAAAGGTAGCAAATAAAAAATGAAAAGAAGCAATGTGATCGGTTGCTACGGGCAACTGCTCCGCTTTTTCTCTGCGCAGGTTTTGACGAATCTCCCCCATTCAACTTGGGGCAAGCCAGAGCTGGAAGCCGCAGAGGCCTGTGTGCCGGTTTGCTGCTTGCTACTGTCAGCACACAATCCGTCCATCCAGCTCCGTGTCCCGGCCAGAAAAGCTCATTGCCCCTGCAGCCAGGCATGTGTAAATATAAGAGTTAAAAGCAGCCCAGCCAGGAAATGGCCAGGCTTTGAGCAGGCTGAGGCTGAAGGGGCCAGCCCGAGCAAGGGCTCCCTGTGCAAAGCAGTTTGTGTACGTAAGCCATAGAGCCAGTGAGCTGAAGCAGCCTTGGAGCTGGGCTGAGTGCGTGGAAAGGAGGGGGGCAGGAAGCAGGCCCAGTGCTGAGCAGCAGGCAGGCAGGCAGGCAGGCTGCAGAGTAGAAGAGCTGCAAATGAGAGGCTCGTCTCTGCCTACGGCCACACCACCCTGAACACGCCCGATCTCATCTGATCTCGGAAGCTAAGCAGGGTCGGGCCTGGTTAGTACTTGGATGGGAGACCGCCTGGGAATACCAGGTGCTGTAGGCTTTTTGCTTTTTCTCACTTCAACCAGCAGGGGTCAGTCTCCCCTATGCCTTTTTTACATTCACTTTCTTAGCTGCACATTTGCTTCTTTTCTTCTTTTTTTATGGCCTTTCTCCCTTGTGTTGTTTATGTGACGTCACAGTACGGGATATGCTCCTACAGTCCTATCAGCTTGAGTCCCTGCACGTCCCCAGGGCTCACCTGCAATGTACGCAGGGGTGCGCTACCTGCTGTCCAGCCCTTTGCGCAACGGTCCGCGGCCTGGAGGAAAGCTGCTTGTGCGACAGAGTGGGGCCAGCCAGTGTCTACCGGCCACACCACCCTGGGTATGCCCGATCTCGTCTGATCTCGGAAGCCAAGCAGGGTCGGGCTCGGACAGTACTGGGATGGTTGACCTCCTGGGAATACCGGGTGCTGTAGACAGGTTGCGATGTTTCTTTACACTTTCTCCTCTGGCCCAGCCTGGGAAGGCACTTTCCCGAATATCGGGGGGGGGGGGGGGGGGGGAGATTTACGAAAACCTGTTTTGGGGGAAAAGTTGGCCCATTGCCCGTAAGCATCCAATGAGATGGCTTCTTCCAGTTTCAAAAAGGTAGCAAATAAAAAATGAAAAGAAGCAATGTGATCGGTTGCTACGGGCAACTGCTCCGCTTTTTCTCTGCGCAGGTTTTGACGAATCTCCCCCATTCAACTTGGGGCAAGCCAGAGCTGGAAGCCGCAGAGGCCTGTGTGCCGGTTTGCTGCTTGCTACTGTCAGCACACAATCCGTCCATCCAGCTCCGTGTCCCGGCCAGAAAAGCTCATTGCCCCTGCAGCCAGGCATGTGTAAATATAAGAGTTAAAAGCAGCCCAGCCAGGAAATGGCCAGGCTTTGAGCAGGCTGAGGCTGAAGGGGCCAGCCCGAGCAAGGGCTCCCTGTGCAAAGCAGTTTGTGTACGTAAGCCATAGAGCCAGTGAGCTGAAGCAGCCTTGGAGCTGGGCTGAGTGCGTGGAAAGGAGGGGGGCAGGAAGCAGGCCCAGTGCTGAGCAGCAGGCAGGCAGGCAGGCTGCAGAGTAGAAGAGCTGCAAATGAGAGGCTCGTCTCTGCCTACGGCCACACCACCCTGAACACGCCCGATCTCGTCTGATCTCGGAAGCCAAGCAGGGTTGGGCTCGGACAGTACTGGGATGGTTGACCTCCTGGGAATACCGGGTGCTGTAGACAGGTTGCGATGTTTCTTTACACTTTCTCCTCTGGCCCAGCCTGGGAAGGCACTTTCCCGAATATCGGGGGGGGGGGGAGATTTACGAAAACCTGTTTTGGGGGAAAAGTTGGCCCATTGCCCGTAAGCATCCAATGAGATGGCTTCTTCCAGTTTCAAAAAGGTAGCAAATAAAAAATGAAAAGAAGCAATGTGATCGGTTGCTACGGGCAACTGCTCCGCTTTTTCTCTGCGCAGGTTTTGACGAATCTCCCCCATTCAACTTGGGGCAAGCCAGAGCTGGAAGCCGCAGAGGCCTGTGTGCCGGTTTGCTGCTTGCTACTGTCAGCACACAATCCGTCCATCCAGCTCCGTGTCCCGGCCAGAAAAGCTCATTGCCCCTGCAGCCAGGCATGTGTAAATATAAGAGTTAAAAGCAGCCCAGCCAGGAAATGGCCAGGCTTTGAGCAGGCTGAGGCTGAAGGGGCCAGCCCGAGCAAGGGCTCCCTGTGCAAAGCAGTTTGTGTACGTAAGCCATAGAGCCAGTGAGCTGAAGCAGCCTTGGAGCTGGGCTGAGTGCGTGGAAAGGAGGGGGGCAGGAAGCAGGCCCAGTGCTGAGCAGCAGGCAGGCAGGCAGGCTGCAGAGTAGAAGAGCTGCAAATGAGAGGCTCGTCTCTGCCTACGGCCACACCACCCTGAACACGCCCGATCTCGTCTGATCTCGGAAGCCAAGCAGGGTTGGGCTCGGACAGTACTGGGATGGTTGACCTCCTGGGAATACCGGGTGCTGTAGACAGGTTGCGATGTTTCTTTACACTTTCTCCTCTGGCCCAGCCTGGGAAGGCACTTTCCCGAATATCGGGGGGGGGGGAGATTTACGAAAACCTGTTTTGGGGGAAAAGTTGGCCCATTGCCCGTAAGCATCCAATGAGATGGCTTCTTCCAGTTTCAAAAAGGTAGCAAATAAAAAATGAAAAGAAGCAATGTGATCGGTTGCTACGGGCAACTGCTCCGCTTTTTCTCTGCGCAGGTTTTGACGAATCTCCCCCATTCAACTTGGGGCAAGCCAGAGCTGGAAGCCGCAGAGGCCTGTGTGCCGGTTTGCTGCTTGCTACTGTCAGCACACAATCCGTCCATCCAGCTCCGTGTCCCGGCCAGAAAAGCTCATTGCCCCTGCAGCCAGGCATGTGTAAATATAAGAGTTAAAAGCAGCCCAGCCAGGAAATGGCCAGGCTTTGAGCAGGCTGAGGCTGAAGGGGCCAGCCCGAGCAAGGGCTCCCTGTGCAAAGCAGTTTGTGTACGTAAGCCATAGAGCCAGTGAGCTGAAGCAGCCTTGGAGCTGGGCTGAGTGCGTGGAAAGGAGGGGGGCAGGAAGCAGGCCCAGTGCTGAGCAGCAGGCAGGCAGGCTGCAGAGTAGAAGAGCTGCAAATGAGAGGCTCGTCTCTGCCTACGGCCACACCACCCTGAACACGCCCGATCTCGTCTGATCTCGGAAGCTAAGCAGGGTCGGGCCTGGTTAGTACTTGGATGGGAGACCGCCTGGGAATACCAGGTGCTGTAGGCTTTTTGCTTTTTCTCACTTCAACCAGCAGGGGTCAGTCTCCCCTATGCCTTTTTTACATTCACTTTCTTAGCTGCACATTTGCTTCTTTTCTTCTTTTTTTATGGCCTTTCTCCCTTGTGTTGTTTATGTGACGTCACAGTACGGGATATGCTCCTACAGTCCTATCAGCTTGAGTCCCTGCACGTCCCCAGGGCTCACCTGCAATGTACGCAGGGGTGCGCTACCTGCTGTCCAGCCCTTTGCGCAACGGTCCGCGGCCTGGAGGAAAGCTGCTTGTGCGACAGAGTGGGGCCAGCCAGTGTCTACCGGCCACACCACCCTGGGTATGCCCGATCTCGTCTGATCTCGGAAGCCAAGCAGGGTCGGGCTCGGACAGTACTGGGATGGTTGACCTCCTGGGAATACCGGGTGCTGTAGACAGGTTGCGATGTTTCTTTACACTTTCTCCTCTGGCCCAGCCTGGGAAGGCACTTTCCCGAATATCGGGGGGGGGGGGAGATTTACGAAAACCTGTTTTGGGGGAAAAGTTGGCCCATTGCCCGTAAGCATCCAATGAGATGGCTTCTTCCAGTTTCAAAAAGGTAGCAAATAAAAAATGAAAAGAAGCAATGTGATCGGTTGCTACGGGCAACTGCTCCGCTTTTTCTCTGCGCAGGTTTTGACGAATCTCCCCCATTCAACTTGGGGCAAGCCAGAGCTGGAAGCCGCAGAGGCCTGTGTGCCGGTTTGCTGCTTGCTACTGTCAGCACACAATCCGTCCATCCAGCTCCGTGTCCCGGCCAGAAAAGCTCATTGCCCCTGCAGCCAGGCATGTGTAAATATAAGAGTTAAAAGCAGCCCAGCCAGGAAATGGCCAGGCTTTGAGCAGGCTGAGGCTGAAGGGGCCAGCCCGAGCAAGGGCTCCCTGTGCAAAGCAGTTTGTGTACGTAAGCCATAGAGCCAGTGAGCTGAAGCAGCCTTGGAGCTGGGCTGAGTGCGTGGAAAGGAGGGGGGCAGGAAGCAGGCCCAGTGCTGAGCAGCAGGCAGGCAGGCAGGCAGGCTGCAGAGTAGAAGAGCTGCAAATGAGAGGCTCGTCTCTGCCTACGGCCACACCACCCTGAACACGCCCGATCTCGTCTGATCTCGGAAGCTAAGCAGGGTCGGGCCTGGTTAGTACTTGGATGGGAGACCGCCTGGGAATACCAGGTGCTGTAGGCTTTTTGCTTTTTCTCACTTCAACCAGCAGGGGTCAGTCTCCCCTATGCCTTTTTTACATTCACTTTCTTAGCTGCACATTTGCTTCTTTTCTTCTTTTTTTATGGCCTTTCTCCCTTGTGTTGTTTATGTGACGTCACAGTACGGGATATGCTCCTACAGTCCTATCAGCTTGAGTCCCTGCACGTCCCCAGGGCTCACCTGCAATGTACGCAGGGGTGCGCTACCTGCTGTCCAGCCCTTTGCGCAACGGTCCGCGGCCTGGAGGAAAGCTGCTTGTGCGACAGAGTGGGGCCAGCCAGTGTCTACCGGCCACACCACCCTGGGTATGCCCGATCTCGTCTGATCTCGGAAGCCAAGCAGGGTCGGGCTCGGACAGTACTGGGATGGTTGACCTCCTGGGAATACCGGGTGCTGTAGACAGGTTGCGATGTTTCTTTACACTTTCTCCTCTGGCCCAGCCTGGGAAGGCACTTTCCCGAATATCGGGGGGGGGGGGGGAGATTTACGAAAACCTGTTTTGGGGGAAAAGTTGGCCCATTGCCCGTAAGCATCCAATGAGATGGCTTCTTCCAGTTTCAAAAAGGTAGCAAATAAAAAATGAAAAGAAGCAATGTGATCGGTTGCTACGGGCAACTGCTCCGCTTTTTCTCTGCGCAGGTTTTGACGAATCTCCCCCATTCAACTTGGGGCAAGCCAGAGCTGGAAGCCGCAGAGGCCTGTGTGCCGGTTTGCTGCTTGCTACTGTCAGCACACAATCCGTCCATCCAGCTCCGTGTCCCGGCCAGAAAAGCTCATTGCCCCTGCAGCCAGGCATGTGTAAATATAAGAGTTAAAAGCAGCCCAGCCAGGAAATGGCCAGGCTTTGAGCAGGCTGAGGCTGAAGGGGCCAGCCCGAGCAAGGGCTCCCTGTGCAAAGCAGTTTGTGTACGTAAGCCATAGAGCCAGTGAGCTGAAGCAGCCTTGGAGCTGGGCTGAGTGCGTGGAAAGGAGGGGGGCAGGAAGCAGGCCCAGTGCTGAGCAGCAGGCAGGCAGGCAGGCAGGCTGCAGAGTAGAAGAGCTGCAAATGAGAGGCTCGTCTCTGCCTACGGCCACACCACCC
This sequence comes from Hyla sarda, assembly GCF_029499605.1. Classification (NCBI taxonomy): domain Eukaryota; kingdom Metazoa; phylum Chordata; class Amphibia; order Anura; family Hylidae; genus Hyla; species Hyla sarda. The sequence continues at coordinate 164 of NW_026610191.1, read as the reverse complement.
TGAACACGCCCGATCTCATCTGATCTCGGAAGCTAAGCAGGGTCGGGCCTGGTTAGTACTTGGATGGGAGACCGCCTGGGAATACCAGGTGCTGTAGGCTTTTTGCTTTTTCTCACTTCAACCAGCAGGGGTCAGTCTCCCCTATGCCTTTTTTACATTCACTT
>NW_026610190.1:0-17031 GCF_029499605.1 Hyla sarda | reverse complement strand
TGCCCCTATATACAAGAATATAACCACTATAATACTGCTCCTATATACAAGAATATAACTACTATAATATTGCTCCTATGTACAAGAATATAACTACTATAATACTGCTCCCTGTGTACAAGAATATAACTACTATAATACTGCTCCTATATACAAGAATATAACTACTATAATACTGCTCCTATGTACAAGAATATAACTACTATAATACTGCTCCTATATACAAGAATATAAATACCATAATACTGCTCCTATATACAAGAAAATAAGTTATATTCTTGTAAGTAGGAGCAGTGTTATAGTAGTTATATATTTATTTTACAAAGGAAGCAGTATTATAATAGTTAGAGAGTTTCATCAAAACCTGTGCAGAGGAAAAGTTGACCAGTTGTCCATAGCAACCAATCAGATCGCTTCTTTCAGTTTTGAAAAAGGAGGAGGGTCTCCAAGCGGATTCTTTGCACAAGGACCTGAGAACCTATAGCTACACTTTCGGGTTGCGTGCTTCAACAAGTTACTAGATATACATATTTGCTTGGAGTCGTGAACATTCCTGTCCTAGAATTCCTGGGTCTCCCAGAACATAGAAAGGCAAAAAAAAGTATTGACACCGAGCTGGAACATAAAACCTAAGTGATATGTTATGTAGTAAATAGGGGGTAAGCGGGCAGCCTGGTGCCCAGTAATGGTATATGGCAGAGCGGGGGTGGCGTGGATGGAGGTTGGGGGTTTCTGACTACCAATCAAAAATGCCCAAGGTGGAAAAGGTGTATATATCAACAAAAAGCGCCAAACCAGTGACGGAGTAAAAAAAAAAAAAAAAGCCTAACTGAAGATTCCCTTCCTTTGTATCATTAATACTTCACTTTTATTGATTTACTTATAAAAGATGTCTTATATTGTGCATTTAAAAATGCAGCAAACTCTTAAAATATGATCACTTTGTCTCCCCTACATGTTTCGTGGTGTCACCCACTTCCTCAGGGGTTTAGAGACAAATGTAGGGGAGACAAAGTGATCATATTTTAATCAGCAGCACAGTTCCCAAGTAGACGGCGTTCTGCAGACACTGTCAAGCATATACAATTTAACTCCGTATAGGAGTGTGCATTATTGGAATAGGGAGTTTGCTGCATCGGACATCTTTTATAAGTAAATCAATAAAAGTGAAGTTTTAATGATACAGAGGGAAAGAATTTTGATTTCTGACTACCAGACACTCTCTGAACATGTATGATCTCTACGCTCAGCAAAAAATTTCATGTTTTAAGAATCAACTTGTTTTATTGGTTTCCCCATCGGCAGATAAGTGTTTGCACGTAGCTCCGTACAACGGGACGTTCTCTGCCAAAATGTGGTGCAAAAAAGTTCAGTTTCTTAGGAACAGAAGCAAAACAAAACAAGCATCCAAAGTTATTGCAGTAACAATCACTTTATAAAGGTCAATGGGATAGCACTGTATATTGATTAGTGCAGTGGTTCTTGACCTGTGTTCGATCCAACCCTGGGGTTTCGGTGAGTCAGTCCCGGGAGTTCGGCGGGGGAGGTCGCAACAGGACAGGCAAACCAAGCAATTGCTTGGGGCCCCGAGCAGAGCCGGTGTTTGCCTGTCCTGTAGCGACGGGGCAATTCCCCCCATCACTAATAACTCCCTGCGGCCCCGCGTTAAGTTTAAAAACGCAGGGCCACCGGGACATAGCGCACGCCGGGACGTCACTGAAGTCCCGTGTGTGCGCCCATGGAAATGAAGGCGCCGAAGACCGGAGGATAGAGAAGGAGGAAGACGCGCGCTGGACAGCTTGGTAAGTGACCAGCAGCACGTCATCTTTGGTGCTCCGACCACCGGTCCCGAGACCTACTGCTATAGCCGGAGCGGTGGTCGGAGCACTGAAGTGGGCAGTACACAGGCATACAGCCATACACTGTATATGACTGGAGGCTGTATGTCTGTGGGGGAACACTGCCTACATCAGTGGTCTTCAACCTGCGGACCTCCAGATGTTGCAAAACTACAAATCCGGTTGAAGACCACTGGCCTACATAATGTGGGGGAACACCGCCTGCCTAATGTGGGGGAACACTGCCTGCCTAATGTGGGGGGAACATTTCCTGCCTAATGTGGGGGGAACACTGCCTGCCTAATATGGGGGAACACTGCCAGCCTAATGTGGGGGAACACTGCCTGCCTAATGTGGGGGAACACTGCCTGCCTAATGTGGGGGAACACTGCCTGCCTAATGTGGGGAAACACTGCCTGCCTAATGTGGGGGAACACTGCCTGCCTAATGTGGGGGAACACTGCCTGCCTAATGTGGGGGAACGCTGCCTGCCTAATGTGGGGGAACACTGCCTGCCTAATGTGGGGGGAACATTGCCTGCCTAATGTGGGGGGAACACTGCCTGCCTAATATGGGGGAACACTGCCAGCCTAATGGGGGGGGAACACTGCCTGCCTAATGTGGGGGAACTCTGCCTGCTTAATGTGGGGGAACACTGCCTGCCTAATATGGGGGAACACTGCCAGCCTAATGTGGGGGGAACACTGCCTGCCTAATGTGGGGGAACTCTGCCTGCTTAATGTGGGGGAACACTGCCTGCCTAATGTGGGGGAACACTGCCTGCCTAATGTGGGGGAACACTGCCTGCCTAATGTGGGGGAACACTGCCTGCCTAATGTGGGGGAACACTGCCTGCCTAATGTGGGGGAACACTGCCTGCCTAATGTGGGGGAACACTGCCTGCCTAATGTGGGGGAACGCTGCCTGCCTAATGTGGGGGAACACTGCCTGCCTAATGTGGGGGGAACATTGCCTGCCTAATGTGGGGGGAACACTGCCTTCCTATTATGGGGGAACACTGCCAGCCTAATGTGGGGGGAACACTGCCTGCCTAATGTGGGGGAACTCTGCCTGCTTAATGTGGGGGAACACTGCCTGCCTAATATGGGGGAACACTGCCAGCCTAATGTGGGGGGAACACTGCCTGCCTAATGTGGGGGAACTCTGCCTGCTTAATGTGGGGGAACACTGCCTGCCTAATGTGGGGGAACACTGCCTGCCTAATGTGGGGGAACACCGCCTGCCTAATGTGGGGGAACACTGCCTGCCTAATGTGGGGGAACACTGCCATTGTTGTGAAAATGACATGAGAGTGGCACTTGCCAAGGTAAAGCCGCGCATTTCTGAACTGGTCTCTGAAAGACAACAGCAGAAGTCACACTGATTTGTAGTAAATATTCATTATGTTTTTGTGTGAAAATCATGTTTTAATGATTTTGTTCTTAATGGTTTTGTTCATTTTGTGCACCTATGTATAAATATGTACTTAGATATATACCTCCTATGTTTTGAATTTGAAAATTCAAAAATTTGCCCCTCCCCCCGCCGGATCCGGCACCCGTATGTCCAAAACGTGGTGTGAATGCACCCTAACTTTCTGGCACTAGTTTTCCACGGTAGTACCCCTTTAACTAAAACTGTATAATATTCGCTAGAGGAGACCAATCTTCCTGTGCCTTTCTTGAGTTTGATAATTTCTTGGTTCTTCACAGATCATGAAAGCCTTCTATAATGAGACGTACATCCATCGCTACGGGACCCCCATGTCTTCTTCCATGCTCACTTCGCTGTGGTCGCTCTCTGTGGCCATCTTCTCCGTCGGTGGAATGTTTGGATCTCTCTCTGTCGGATTACTTGCAAACCGCTTTGGCAGGTTAGTGCGTGATGCTGTTACTGGGAGAGTCATGATTAGTGATGAGCGGTAGGGGCCATATTCAAATTCGCAATATTTTGTGAATATATTGACGATTTTTCGTCCTATGTTTGCGAAATACGCATATTCGCTATGTTCACATTTTTTTCCATGTGAAAATTCGTATGAAAAATTTGCATAACATTCTTATAAAAATAATGAATATTCGTCATTACGAATATATAGCACTATATTCAAAACGTTTGCGAAATTGCGAAGTGCTGATAGTCATGATGAGTTTATGTTCAGTATTTATGGTTTCCGGAGTAACGGTAGTAATATTTTGTATATGCGTGACATTTTGTTCAACAAAATCAAATGATTCAGTAAATCAGTAAAAACGGCAAACACACTCTTTAAAGGGAAACTCTGGTACTGAACTTTTTATCCCCTGACAGCAGGGACCCCTCGTAATATCCTATACGGTGCCCCAGCTCTCCTTATGTGCAGTGGTCGACACACCCCCTCCATCCGTCCCTATGTTTCTCCGGCCATCAATAGAGATGCATGGAGGGGGGGGGTTTTGACCACTGTCCCATTACCACTCATCGCTTCTCGGCCTTTTGGCTAAGATCAAGTGTAGTATCTGTTCTTATCAGTTTCATGCTGGTGGAGAAGTCCCACCGATGTGGGGCTGGTGGGGATGCATGCTGCATGGAGGAGGCAGGTGTACCGGGGCGTTTCAGGGCTGGTTCTGAGGAATCAGCTCGATGGCTGTCCTAATGTGAGCTGTTTCCCCCGGATCTTGCCATGAGGTTGGGGGGTGTAGAGCCGAGGTACTTCTGTGCCTCGGGGAGTGGTGGCCCTGAGGTGCCGAAACTCACTGGGTGTTATAACTTACTGAGTGGAAGCACTGCACCATTAACTCTTCACCTTGGGCACTCACCCTTGGTTTCCCGGCCTTCTGGCTAGGATCGGGGAAATTTTTATAGATCTGGCCGGATGACCGGGCAGTATATCTGCACTCATCCACTTATTTATTATTTATGTGTCTGTTTTTGTACACAGGATTGTCAGGATGCGGTAGCCCTTCTGGGTGTCCCTCCTGGCGGTCTAGGGGAGGTGTGTGTGGCCATTCGGTTCCTCACCTCCCTGCAACCCCTGGGCATCTTGGCTTTGGCCGAGATGCCATCAGTATACCGGCTCCTCGGCTGATACCTTGGATAACGCCTGGGTTGAAGCCAGGTGCATTTTCGTCCCCTTAGTAACTTCGGCGAAAAGGGGCATCGAACCTAAATCCTTGCAGGTGCCTTTTGGCCCAGAGGTGAAGGGTAGGTTTTTTGAGGGGCCTCTCTCCTGTTGGAGAAGGGCTTAGCGATAGACCGCATCCTTTGTGCACGTTTTTTTAGTGTGACACGTTTGCACTTTTTCTTGCACTTTGGGTGATAGAGAGCACGCGCCTCAGCTCTTAATTACCACTCAGTAAGGAGAGCTGGTGTGCCGGACAGGAGATCGCCGGTGGTCCCAGTAGTTGGACACCCCACCATCAGACACTTATCCCCTACATACATAGTGACATAAACAGCTTTAGTTCCAGTATATTGCAGAATACTTTAAAGGATTACTCCACTGGAAAACTATTTTTTTTTAATCAACTGGCTCAAAAAAGTTAAACAGATTTGTAAATTACTTCTATTTAAAAATCTTAATCCTATCAGCTGCTGTATACTACAGAAGTTCTTTTGTTATTGAGTTTCCTTTCTGTCTGACCACAGTGCTCTCTGCTGACACCTCTGTCCATGTCAGGAACTGTCCAGAGTCGGATAGGTTTGCAATGGGGATTTGCTCCTACTCTGGACAGTTCCTGACATGGACAGTGGTGTCAGCAGAGAGCACTGTGGTCAGACAGAAAATAAATTCAAAAAGAAAAGAACTTCCTGTGGTGCATACAGCAGCTGATAAGTACTGGAAGGATTAAGATTTTTAAATAGAAGTAATTTACAAATCTGTTTAACTTTCTGGCACCAGTTAAAAAAAAAAAAAAAAAAAAAAATTTCCAGTGGAGTACCCCCTTTAAGGCCATCTTCTGTCCTATAGTATTGTTCAATGGTGTGATGCCCATTGACCCCTTTCCCAGGCATAACATGACCAGGTCCAGTACTATTAGATTGTAATGCATTTTAGTGTCTACAACAAAATAATATAAGGAACTCCAGTACCACTAGACCACAAAACATTTTAATGGGGTACTCCCGTGCAAAACTTTTTTTTTTTTTTTTAATTAACTGGTGCCAGAAAGTTAAACAGATTTGTAAATCACTTCTATTAAAAAATCTTAATCCTTCCAGTACTTTTTAGGGGCTGTATACTAAAAATAAATCCAAAAAAAGAAATGCATTTCCTCTGATGTCACGACCACAGTGCTCTCTGCTGACCTCTGCTGTCCATTTTAGGAACTGTCCAGAGAAGGAGAAAATCCCCATAGCAAACATATGCTGCTCTGGACAGTTCCTAACATTGACAGCAGAGGTCCGCAGAGAGCACTGTGGTCATGACATCAGAGGAAATGCATTTCTTTTTTTGGATTTCTCTTTAGTATACAGCCCCTAAAAAGTACTGGAAGGATTAAGATTGTTTAATAGAAGTGATTTACAAATCTGTTTAACTTTCTGGCACCAGTTGATTTAAAAAAAAAAAAAGTTTTCCACTGGAGTTCCCCTTTAAAGCCACTAGACCCACTGCTCATTTTTATGGCATGACTAGATCCAGTAATAGAATACTGATACATCTGATCAAATTCTCTTTACCAGGAGGAATGCGATGCTTCTGACCAACGTTGCGGCTCTGGTGGGAGGAGCGTTAATGGCTCTTGCCAAGGTTGCTTGGTCCTTCGAGATGGTTATTATTGGAAGATTTATTATTGGACTTTACTCCGGAACCTGCACTGGTCTTGTACCCATGTACATTGGAGAGCTGTCACCCACTGCTTACCGAGGAGCTCTAGGGACCTTGAACCAGCTTGGCATCGTAATAGGAATATTAATAGCACAGGTTTGTGGATGAACAACAAACTGCTATAAAGTGCCGCTACCACCACATACAATGCAAAAAAAATTATTATACTTTATACTGTACGGGATTGTAATGAGCAGTAGATAAATACCACCATACAATGCTCAGATAAGACCATCACATCAGTTCCATACATCACATAAAGGGGTACTCCGGTGGAAAACTATTTTTTTTTTTTTTTTTTAATCAACTGGTGCCAGAAAGTTAAACAGATTTGTAAATTACTTCTATTAAAAAATCTCAATCCTTCCAGAACTTATTAGCTGCTGAATACTACAGAGGAAATTATTTTCTTTTTGGAACACAGAGCTCTCTGCTGACATCACGAGCACAGTGCTCTCTGCTGACATCTCTGTCCATTTTAGGAACTGTCCAGAGCAGCATATGTTTGCTATGGGGATTTTCTCCTACTCTGGACAGTTCTTAAAATGGACAGAGATGTCAGCAGAGAGCACTGTGCTCGTGATGTCCGCAGAGAGCTCTGTGTTCCAAAAAGAAAAGAATTTCCTCTGTAGTATTCAGCACCTAATAAGTTCTGGAAGGATTAAGATTTTTTTTAATAGAAGTAATTTACAAATCTGTTTAACTTTCTGGCACCAGTTGATTAAAAAAAAATAAAAATAAATAAAAAACGTTTTTTACCGGAGTACCGGAGGGGAACTCCGCTGAAATTTTTTTTTAAAGAAAAAAAAAACTGGTGCCAGGAAGTTAAACAGATTCTTAAATTACTTCTATTTAAAAATCTTAATCCTTCCAGTATTTATCAGCTGTTATATGCCCTTCAGGAAGTTCTTTTCTTTTTGAATTTCCTTTCTGTCTGACCACAGTGCTCTCTGCTGACACCTCTGTCCATTTTAGGAACTGTCCAGAGTAGGAGCAAATCCCCATAGCAAACCTCCCTGACATGGATAGAGGTGTCGGCAGAGAGCACTATGGTCAGACAGAAAGGAAATCCAAAAAGAAAATAAATTCCTGTGGATCATAAAGCAGCTGATAAGTACTGGAAGGATTAAGATTTTTGAATAGAAGTCATTTACAAATCTGTTTAACTTTCTGGCACCTTGATTTAAAAAAAAAAAAAATGTTTTCCAGTAGAGTACCCCTTTAATCTAAAAAAGAGTTATACAGAGTTATAAAGAGTTTTAAAACATTAGGTAAAACTACTACCGAAAAGGACTTGGGCGTACTGGTGCACCGTAAACTCAACTTTATTGATCAGTGCCAGGCAGCTGCTGCTAATGCTAATAAAGTTGTGGGGTGTATCAGGAGAGGCATTGAGGCTTGTGACATGGAGATAGTTTTGCCTCTGTATAAATCACTAGTTATACACAATGGTAGTAGACACAAAGCATCCTGCACTCACCGTTGAGTAATGGACTTGACGCTCCTAGATGGAGGATACCGGTGGATCAGGTCTCAGAACATCCGTGGGCGCTAGAGCGCCCACGGATGTTCTGAGACCTGATCTACCGGTGTCCTCCATGTAGGAGCGTCAAGTCCATTACTCAACGGTGAGTGCAGGATGCTTTGTGTCTACTACCATTGTGTATTATTAAAGTGTACCTGTATGCCCTCGGTCCTGGAAGGGTTAAAGTGTACCTGTCATCAACAAAAACTTTTTATATAATGTAGATAATACCATTATATGTATATTTGTAATATACATTGATCAAAAAATTTGTATATTTTTGACCCTGCAGCTATTGCCTGTGTGTCTCTATGAGGAGACCAAATACAGGAAGTGAGGGTGGACAAGCAGGGCTCTGTACACTAAGAAAAAGCAGGACAGTGTGCACTGAGGCTCTATAACAGGCTTCCGGCTCATACATCAGAATGATTGGCAAGCCAGGAGTCTGCACAGATCCCTGCTTGTCCCACCCTCACTTCCTGTTTTTGGACTCCTCATAAAGACACTCAGACAATAGCTGCAGGGACAGTATTTTTCACCCAAAAAATATACACAATTTTTAACCAATGTATATTACAAATATACATATAATGGTATTATCTATATTATATAAAAAGTTTTTGTTGATGACAGGTACACTTTAAAGTCTGCTCTCATTCGTACTTCCTAGCACCGCCGCTTGACTCTATAAATGTGTCGGTACTAGAGATGAGCGAACTTACAGTAAATTCGATTCGTCACAAACTTCTCGGCTCGGCAGTTGATGACTTTTCCTGCATAAATTTGTTCAGCTTTCAGGTGCTCCGGTGGACTGGAAAAGGTGGATACAGTCCTAGGAGAATCTTTCCTAGGAATGTAAGCACCTTTTCCAGCCCACCGGAGCACCTGAAGGCTGAACTAATTTACGCAGGATAAGTCATCAACTGCCGAGCCGAGAAGTTTGTGACGAATCGAATTTACTGTAAGTTCGCTCATCTCTAGTCGGTACCTTTAAAGGGGTACCCCGTCCCTAGACATCTTATCCCCTATCCAAAGAATAGGGGATAAGATGCCTGATCGCGGGGGTCCCGCTGCTGGGGACCCCCGGGATCTACCTTGCAGCACTCACTTTTAACGGCTTCCGGAACCGCTGGAGGTCCTCAGGCTGAGTCCATCTCGACCACGAGGATGGAGCATAATGACTTCACGGCTCCGCCCCCGTGTGACATCACGCTCCGCCCCCTCAATGCAAGTCTATTGAAGGGGCATGACTATGCTCCGTCTCCGTGATCGCCAGTAATCAGACCCGGAGTGAACACGCTCCGGGGACTGATTCTAACGGGGTGCGGCATGGAAGATCACGGGGGTCCCCAGCGGCGGGATCCCCGGTATCAGGCATTTTATCCCCTATCCTTTGGATAGGGGATAAGATGTCTTAGCGCCGGAGTACCCCTTTAACTCGCGAAGAGACAGTCCGTGTATCTATGATAGCTCGATATGGAGAGTTGGTGGTGCCATCCTGAATTCCTTTGTGGCCACGTATAAATCACTAGTCAGACCACATATGGAGTATTGTGTCCAATTTTGGGGAACCTGTATATAAGAAGGATGTGGCTGAACTGGAAAGCGTGGAAAGGAGGGCGACAGAGATAATAATGGTATGGGGGGGGGGGATTACAGGACCAAGACAGGTTATCACTTGGGGTTATTTAGTTTGGATAGAAGACGTCTTAGAGACGATCTGATCACAATGTACAAATATATGAACGGACAGTACAGAGATCTTTTTCTGGATCAACACAGTAGAGTTATACGTTTTTATAACCTTATGAACTATAAGACTATGATTTGGGACATGGAATGTGTGTTATCTATAAAATAATGTAAATCCTTACTGATTCTTCTTCTCTTTTAGATTTTTGGTCTGGAAGTGATCCTGGGGTCGGTTACTTTCTGGCCTCTCTTGTTGGGGATCACAGTTTTCCTGTCAATCATCCAGTGTGCACTGCTGCCGTTCTGTGTAGAAAGTCCCCGATATCTACTTATTATGAAGAACGAGCCAGAAAAGGCTGAGATCAGTGAGTATCATCAGATTACCAATGGTTGTAGTACTGCCAGGAGTAATAATAGTACTTGTAGTAGACCTGATATTCTGCCTACTTAAAGGGGTACTCCGCTGTTCAGCGTTTGGAACATCATAGCCCCGCCCCCTCATGATGTCACGCCCCTCATGTCACACCCCGCCCCCTCAATGCAAGTCTATGGGAGGGGGCGTGACGGACGTCACGCCCCCTCCCATAGACGTGCATTGAGGGGGCGGGGCGTGATATCATGGGGGAGGGGCTATGATTTCACGAGCTCCCGGCGCCAGCTCCAGCGTTCGGAACAGTTTGTTCCAAACACTGAGCAGCGGAGTACCCCTCTAATGAGTGGACAGTGTTTGGGTGGATCAAGTTGTATATGCTTGGAGTCTTCTTACCCATAGTGTTGCCCCATTAATTTGCTCCATCCTTTTTGGGCAGTGAAGGGTTCTATCTTATAAAAGTTGACCCCTCCTAATTCATTGGCACTGTTACTCTAAGCCCAAAATGATCTCATAGTCCACATCTTCATGAATCCAGGTTCAGTCTATAGACAAAAGCCCACTTATTATGCTTTATGTAAGTAATGTGTGGTGGCCAGAGTGCTCATGGGGGGGGGGGGGGGGGGGGTCTCTGTGCATCCTTCTGCACAGACAAAAATAACAAATTACCAATTCGCCCCCTCCCATAGACATGAAAGGAGGGGTTGTGGCGTGACATCACGAGGGGGGCATGGCCATGACATCACGTCTCGGAGGCAGCGCCTGGCACAGAATTCCACGGGCTGCACCGAGATCACGGGGGGTCCCAGCGATGGGACCCCTGAGATTAGGCATCTAAGATGTCTAAGGCCGGAATACCCTTTAAAGGAACTACAATTTATAATACTTTGAATATAGAATGACATATCCTAAGCCAAAGTAAGACCAGGTATAACAGAGAAGACATCAAACCTGGTGTAGACATCACCCACAAAGCTCTTGAACCCTGGTGCAAACACTGATGATATACAAGTGTGGTATGGCGGGGTGTGAGGCGCAGGGCAGGTGTAATTACCCTAGGGGCAGATGGCATTAACCTCTTGTGTTCGTGACGCCAGGGCGTGGTTTATCCTTAACCACCTGATGGTATACCGCTGGATCCTGGGCTAGGCAAGGGGGTAATGAAGACACCGATGCCAAGTTACGGACAGTTGTTACAGTCTATGCAGTACAGCCAGGGCCCAATGAGCTGACCAGTGACACAGAGAACTCGCAGGTTTGCTGAGACTTGTAGTTGGACTGGAGAATTTAGTGCAGGCCACACTGGGTAGAGAGATGACTTGACTTGACTGACAGGACGGTGACTTTATCTTACTTGCACTTGACTTTAGGCCTCCACTACTCTGGACACACTCACTAGGCACAACTGCACTGGAGAAGCTAACTCCACCCAGGGCTTATATGGGGGAGACTAGCAGGGAGCCCATAGGTCACTCTGGGGGGTCAGCTGGTCACTGTTACCTCCTGGGAAAACAATCACATGGTACATTTTATTAAAAGTATAACCATCTTTTAATATCCAACATATATGCAAATGGGGAAACAACTACCGGGGGCCCTGGGGACACTGCCGGACAGGGAAGGAAAGGCAACACCATCCCGTACTGGGCGACCACACGTGATAACATCATTATGGATTAGGAAGACTTGTTGATCCAATGGGATATAGCAATATATCAATGTACACAAGTCAGTGGACATTCAATGTAATTCTGAGCTTTTTTAAATGTTACTACAGAGCCCTAAATCCCCAGTAGGAGGCCCACAACTGCTACCTGTGCACCCTCATTAGCTATTGTATCTGGAAATACTGGATTTCTTAGGTCTGTCTATAAAAGAGAAGTACATTCAGATCTCGGCAGAGGAATGGGGGAAACAGATGTCTTCTACTAGAAGGTGCCCATTTATTAGTAGTAAAATAGGCTTGGCGTGTATATAGCAGCAGGTAGATTGGTGGCCCTATGTCAGTAAATGGGTGTAGATGTGGCTTTATTAAGCATTAAAGGGGTATTCCAGTGAAAAAACTATTTGGATCCAAAAAGTTAAACAGATTTGTAAATAACTTTTATTAAAAAATATTTATCCTGACAGTACTTATCAGCTGCTGAAGTTGAGTTGTTCTTTTCTGTTTGACAACATTGCTCTCTGCTGACACCTCTGTGCATGACAGGAACTGTCCAGAGCAGCATATGTTTGCTATGGGGGTTTGCTCCTACACTGGGCAGTTCCTGACATGGACAGAGGTGTCAGCAGAGAGCACTGTGGTCCAACAGAGGAGAACAACTCAACTTAAGCAGCTGATAAGTACTGGTAGGATTAAGATTTGTTAATAGAAGTAATTTACAAATTTGTTTAACTTTCTGGAGCCAGTTGATATGAAAAAAAAATCTTTTTCACTGGAATACCCCTTTAATACTTGTTAGTAGTAAACCAGTGTATATGTGAGGTGGCACCATGTCGACAGACACCCATCTCCCTCGCTTTTTAATATGAGATCTTTGCTGAAGACAACCCGCCCGGCAATAAATTGACTTGACTTTAAATGAATTTTACACAAACTTTTAAGAAACTTTCTTAATAGTTTTTTTATCCTGCCTTACATAACTTTCATTATATGAATTTAGTCCTAAAGAGACTTCGAGGAACTGAGGATGTGGCCTCTGACCTTGAAGAGATGAAGGAAGAAGGTCGGCGCATGGCTCAGGAGAAACCGGTGTCCTTCCTAGAACTGTTCCGCGCCAAACAGTTCCGGCAGCCTATTTTTATCGCCATCGTTCTGCAGCTTTCCCAGCAGCTATCTGGCATCAATGCAGTAAGTAGCCTCATCTTCTGTTTTTTTTATTTTACATATTGACTTTTTAGTGATTTATCTTTTGTTTTTTGTTTTGTTTTTTTCCTTGCAGGTCTTTTACTATTCTACAAGTATCTTCAAGGATGCAAATGTCCCTAATCCTATCGGCGCAACTATCGGCGCTGGTGTTGTAAATGTTGTTTTCACGGTAGTATCGGTAAGTGTCGGTGTCGTCGTACGACCGTAATGCCAATGTCTCTACCTCCATGATTACTTGTCAATGAGTCTTGCCATAGTTTTAATCAATGCATTTGGAAATCTTTAGAGCCTTTTAGTTTTTTACATTTTGTTTTGCCTTTTGCTAAAACAAAAAAATTAAAATGTCCCCATTATTATTATTTTGCCCTCATAATGACAAAGTGATGGCAGAATGTTAGAAATGCATGGGGAGAGGCGGGGCCCAGTACAGGAGATTGTGGGGGACCCCCACTAACCCCCCCCCCCCCCCCCCCAACCGTGATTAAACACTTATCTGGCAGATAGGGGATAAGTTGTCTACCACTGCAGATCTCCTTTAAAATATATGAAGTCACATTAATATTATTCTTGTCTCTTTTAGCTCTTGATCGTGGAACGTGCCGGGCGTCGGACTCTGCATCTCACCGGTCTTGGTGGAATGGCGGTGTTTGCACTCATCATGACAATTGCCCTAAAACTAGAGGTAAGAACGTGATCCTGCTCCTCCTTCTGTTAGCTTTCCAGGTTTAAAGGGGTACTCTGGCCCTAAGACATCTTATCCCCTATCTAAAGAATAGGGGATAAGATGTCTGACCGTGGCGGTCCTGCCACTGGGGACCCCCGCAATCTTGCATTTGGCACCCACCTCTTTTGAGCTGCACGCCGCGCTGCCAGCTCACAAACTGCAGGGTGCCGAGACGTCACGACTCGGCACCCGTGTGACGTCACACCTTTCCCCCGCTATGCAAGTCTATGGGAGGGGGTGTGACGATAGACCCGTGACCACCAGCTATCATCAGTTGCTGGGGGCCGCCACTAATAGCAGCCAACCATTAACCCTTTAGATCAGCTTTGACGGTGGCGTCTGAAGGTAGCTTTAAACCATCCCTCGTGGTCTGTCCCCCCCCCCCCCCCCGACAGCAAGCTCGCAGGGGGGTGATCAACAGTGGAGGTAGCTGGAGGGCTTACCTCTCCTTCCTGCCCATCCAGGGCTTTGCGTTTGATAGAGCTTCGCTGCACCAGGCTCTACCAAAGGATTGCAGAGCACACAGATCAATAAAGTTCTATGGAACTTCTGTATAAGGAATCTAATGATTCCTCCTAAAAGTCCCCTAAGGAAACAATAAAGTGTGAAAAAAAAGTTCAATAAAGGTCTTAAAAAATTAACCCCTTCCATATTATAAGTTCAAATCACCCCTCTTTTCCCATTTTCCATATAAAAAACATGTAAACATAATAAACATATTAGGTATCCCAGTGTGCGTAATTGTGTAAACTATTAAAATATAATATTATTAATCCCCTACGGGAAATGGCGTAAAAGTAAAAAAAATAACAAACCCCAGAATTGCGTTTTTTTTTAAATTATGTCCCCCTGATGTGCAATGGCATAGTATTTTATTAATTTTTTTTTTTTTTTTTTTTTTTTTTTGGGGGGGGGGGGGGGGGGGGGGCAGCATTTCACTCCTGGACCCAGACAGCACAATGTCTTGCACTCCCCTGAATACCACTATACAATGCTTACATAATACTATTTACCATACAATGCTCATCTAATAACACTTTAATATGTTTACATAATACCGTCATACAGTGCTAGTATAATACCACCATACAGTGCTTACGTTTCACAGCCATATGTTGTTCAACTAATACCGACATACAATGCTTATATAAGATTGCCACACAGTGCTTAACTTAGATTGATATACAATGCTCAGATAATACCGCCATACAGTGCTCAACAAATACCAGCTTATAATGCATACAGAATACCAACATGCAATGCGTAATTATAACAGTGCCCAAAAAACAACCCCATAAAGGGCATGAATATTATCAGCATATATGGTATGCATATAGAACCACCAACAGTCCTACAACTCTAGTCTAATGCATCGTCCGAAAGGTGACGGGAGCCGCTAGAGTCCTGTATAGAAGGGCAGTGATAACGTCTTTATCTTTCATTCTGTTTCAGATGCAAGCTGAGGCATGGCGGTATGTCAGCATCGTGGCCATCTTCGGGTTTGTGGCTTTGTTTGAGATCGGACCAGGACCCATCCCTTGGTTCATCGTTGCCGAGTTCTTCAGTCAAGGTCCTCGACCAGCAGCCATGGCTGTGTCTTCATGTTGCAACTGGACGGCAAACTTTCTAGTGGGCATGTTGTTCCCCTATGCAGCAGTAAGTTGGAGAGGTTCTATGGGGGAAGGAGGTTTTGGGGCAAGAAGTGTATGTACAACAGCTAATGTGTGGGGGGTCCTGTTGCTTGTTTTGGATTGTGGCCCAATACAAAGTTACACCTCTGGTCCAGAGAATCTCTTTAGTCCCTTTCAGACTCACCTGTCATATGCTACAAAAAAAAGAAAAAAAAAGTTACTTAGTACCTAATTCTGTCCATGTACATGTAATTTTTATGCCTCCATCACCTATTTTACTATAAAAATCCCTCTTTTCATTAGCTCACAGAGTTAGAAATCCCCTCAGGTTAAGGGGATGTGTGCCTCCTTGTGGAGGTGGGAGATGATTGGTGTGTGGTGGGAGGCGATTGGTGTCTGGTGGAGGTTATTGGTGTGTGGTGGGAGATGATTGGTGTGTGGTGGGAGGTGATTGGTGTCTGGTGGAGGTTATTGGTGTGTGGTGGCAGATGATTGGTGTGTGGTGGGAGATGGCCACCACAGGCAGATGATTGGTGTGTGGTGGGAGGTGATTGATGTGTGATGGGAGATGATTAGTGTGTGGTGGGAGATGATTGGTGTGTAGTGGGAGGTGATTGGTGTGTGGTGGGAGATGATTGGTGTGTGGTGGGAGGTGATTGGTGTGTGGTGGGAGATGATTGGTGTGTGGTGGGAGGTGATTGGTGTGTGGTGGGAGGCGATTGGTGTGTGGTGGGAGGTGATTGGTGAGTGGTGGGAGATGATTGGTGTGTGGTGGGAGATGATTGGTGTGTGGTGGGAGGTGATTGGTGCATCTGCTCATGCAGCTTTGTCCATGAGTTATCTCTTGTCCATCAAGCTGATGCTGCTGGAGGACTGGTAAATGTCCCAGTAGGTATGGGGACCCCTAGTGGTGGGATTTTGTGGGGTAGTTTTCTTTATTAAATATTTAAAAAAAATAAACAACCATAGTACAAATCAGTAACAACATCTGACAGTGCCCATTTAATTTCACCTACCAAGACCTATAAGTTTTTTTTAATTTTACCCTTAACATAGCTTAAGATGGCAGGCCTGGGGGCTTTCAAGAGGCCATCTTAACAGCATGCAATACCATGATGGGGGCTACAAGGTGACTTAATAACCTCGACATGTAGGGGTTTATACAGACGGGATTGACCCTATCTCCGATCCCGGCCACTGCCGACATGTGTCAGCTGTAATTCCCAGTGGCCTCACCTTCTAACCCTTCTCCATACTCTTACCCTGACTCATGATCTTGTTAAATTTTATAATCATCCCAGTCCACTGCCCCCATTATGATAAACCACCCCCTGCCTTTATTTTTTATAATTTTTTAGTTTTCTACCTTGATATTGCTCTGTATTTTCGGCTCATTCGGATTCACAGACTGGGAAGGGGTGCTCCCCAGCAGGCGTGACATCATCTGAAGCCATACAGGGGAGAACTTCCTCCCTCACTCTGCTACACACAGCCCAGAGCAGTTCAGTGTGAGATGAGCTATGATTGGCTGTGGCTGCGCACACACCCCTCAGCACTCCAGCCTGCATTTCCTGA